>NW_014579914.1:9411-16340 GCF_000485595.1 Priapulus caudatus | reverse complement strand
TTAGAGGTACTATGTAGTGTTTTACATTCTCCCATTCGCGCTGTATCATAGTCTGGAGTTTCTTCATGTCCGCGTCTCTCACGTGACGGAAAGCTGGCGGTTGCTGGGCTCCTAGGCCTACGGTTGGCTCTCTCCATGTAGGAAAGCCGCTGTGCATGCCCAGATACGGCGTTGACTCGTTAGTTCTAAAATCAAAATAACGAAGTGAAGAAACACTTATAATATACAATTATTACAATAATACGCATTTTTACGTAAAATACGTACGTTTTAATTCCATCTTTACATATTTTTTATAATTATGTTGATTTATATATATATATATAAAGATTATTATATATATATACATATATACATATATACATATTATATATATGTATATGTATATGTACATATATACGTATATATATATATGTATGTATATATATATGTATATATATATACATATATATATATATGTATATATATGTATATATGTATATATGTATATATATCAGGAGTAGATAAAGGGAACCTAGTTCACCTAGCACACACGTGTCGACGACGACGTGTGTCGAAAACCTGTTAAACACTACGACGTGTTTTACTCACCCCGCGATGTGTCTTTCGGATCTGCTGAGCTCTGAGACGAAGGAAACGTAGATCCAACCGAAGCAGTAGGCACTGCATAGCAAGATGCACGCAGCACCGATGCGAACACGGACAGACATCTTCAAGTCTGTTTCCTCGCCAACGAAAGGTCTCCAACAAAATGAACGTTGAACGTTAGTGTACCCACCCTCCTCGTCCATCGAATCGCCCTAGGGATACGCGAAGGTTCCCACCCCCGACTCACCTGCGTCATTAACCTATGCATTGTAGTATCCTCGTGTAGGTCTATGCTCCCCATACAGAACCTGTTAGTTCGTCGCCACGTTAGTCTCCTCCCTGCGGGCCGTGATTTAATAATACGGTGGATATATGCACGGACATACGGTGGTAGTAATATGGGAAACGGTTGTTGTCGGGACGCGGGATTGTTGGACCATTTCAATTATCTGGGAACCGCATTTATCAGGAAATGCGAGATAAATATTTCGGATTTAGAAGTCAACCGGAGGCTTTTACTTAATTGGGAACAATGGAGAAAAATAACAGGGAAGTGGTATGATTTCTTGTTACGAGGAACACTGAGAATAACCTCCCCCCCCCCTANTGTGCTTGCTTGCGTGCGCGCATTTGCTTGCTTGCGTGCGTGTGTACGTGCATATATCATTTACATATCTCCCATCTTTACATATTTTTTGTTAGTTATGTTGATTTATATATATTTATATATATATATTTATACGTTGATTTATATATATCTAAAGATTATTATATATATATATACGCAGTGATTCACACTTTGTTATTGCGTTATTACTGCTATTTTGCAGTCCACCATTTTGCTTGACGAGTGAGAGTATCAACTTCATACTTGCACGTGTCGATCGTTTTGCGGAATATACAGGTATTGGGTTGCCGTCTCATATGCTAGAATCCCTCCTACTTCTGTCTTAGTGCTGTCTAAATTCTGTGTTTTCTTTGCGTAGTGTGTCAGACGTACGGGGATATGAGTGAAGTTACGTCGCCCGAAAGCGTTACGCAATTCGATACAGGAGACGTTTCCGGCTCTTCTTCCGGCCACCTCTCCGATTATACTTTCTCCACGAGCGGCGTCTTGGCTACAACCACGGCGTTCACCTAGCACACACGTGTCGACGACGACGTGTGTCGAAAAGCTGTTAAACACTACAACGTGNAACCTATCAAAAGGCCATGAAGACGGATGAAACTCCAGGAAAGATACGGAGAAATCAGTAAAAATCACATATAGTTTTATACGTTAAAATCGTGTATAAACGATATAAAAACGCATTATTTTATTGAAAAATCCCCATATTACGTATAAAACATCCAAGAGATGGCGCCTGTGGATGTAAACATTAGCTCCGTGCTTCGAACATTGTGTGTGTTTTATTTGAATTGTTCAATGAATGACGCACTCGTTCACTTCGACAGCGAGTGAAAATGCAGAAAATTTTCTTGTTTCGATGCGGAAATGCATCGGCCGGGCATTTCATTATATACGAAAAGCAAACAGTCTCGCGAAACACCTATACACGCAGTAACGGGTCACGTAGTCGACGCCCCCATTCATGCCCATCAAACGAAGAAGGCGGGGCCTTATTCTTCTTACGAGATGCCACAAAAGTTACGTAGCGTAGTGCGCTAAACGAACGTGGTATTTTCGCTTTCTTGCTGCCCAAACTCTATCGTAGGAAAACCGTTCTAGCCTAGCAGAATGCCTATTTCCTGAGATCGGCGATTCCATGCCTCTATAGATTGTACCTTAAAGTTTAGAGATAAGGGGGTGGCGTTAGACTGTGATTTGGAAGACACAGTGGTCAATCCCCGGCGAGCCTCGGTATCATGGCCGCCAAGATCTATGCACAGCAGTAGATTTAGAACGAACAGAAACAAAAGTTCTAAAAATACCGGCTGATATACGCAGGGACATCGCGGTGGTAGTAATATGGCGAAACGGTTGGTTAGTCGGACGCGGGATTGCTTGGACCATTTTCAATATCTGCGAATACCGCAATTATCAGGAATGCGAGATAAATATTTCGGATTTCGACAGTCAACGCAAAGGCTTTTACTTAACTTGGGAACAATGTGAGAAAAATAAACAGGGAAGGATGGTATGATTCTTGTTACGGGAACACTGGGAATTAACCCCCCCCCCTGTAGTGAGAGTCATAATTATACGCTACTGCGCACACGCACCTGCGTGCCTACCCGTCTACCTGTGTGTGAAGGAAGCAAATACGCGCACGCACATACGCGCACGTACACACGCGCACGCAAGCAAGCACACACATGTGTGCGTGTGTGTGTGTGTGCGTGCGTGTGTGTGTGTGTGTGCGTGCGTGCGTGTGTGTGTGTGCGTGCGTGTACATATCTGTTTATATATATATATGCACCTAACTGTTGAACTACGCAGCTTTAGCGAAGGCTATATATAGCAATAGAGCCAAGAATTTGTCAACGAGGCCAGTTCAGTACGCATGCTCACCAGTGCTTACAGATGCTCGGTATTAGAATTTATTCTAGTTACGTGTTGTGACAGGAGCACGATCTAACGATGCACCTGAGCTTCTAATAGACGTGTAATTGTCAGCGTATCCCATACGTGCAAAACACGATCGACCAATGCCGGTGAAAGCTTGGTGTATAAGGCAACAACATGTGCTGTTAGCTGATCAGCTAACAATAGAAATATAATTATAGAGACACTAACTAGTATATTATTTCTATGCCGCTAACACAGACAGCGCAGACACCGGTAGGTGGCGTTGTGTATTAAACCGAGCGTGCCTGAGGGCACCTAAGTGGCAGGTCGCGTCCCTCCAATAAAGAATCCAATAAATAATGGTGTTTAAAGGTGTTTTATTTCGCAGGTCTATCGCAGGTTTATTACGTGCGTAAGTAATACAACAGGCTAATCTCATCAACTCTCTTGGCGGTCTTGGCAACAAGACGTATAAATCCTTAGTAGCGAGCGCCTACAATACTAAAGCTCTGCCCCACACACACACACATACGCACCCGCCACGCACGCCACGCACGCCAGGGACACGCTATGCACGCACGCACGCACTGCACGCACGGCACGCACACATTGCCATGCATGTATCACCAGCTGGCTATTCGTTCAGAGCTCTTGTACGGGGAGGCGGTTGCGTGCGTTGCGCGTGCGTGCAGTGCGTTGCGTGCGTGCGTGTCTGCTATGTGCATGATTCTGCGTCCCTGCGTGCGCAGCGTTGCGTGCAGTGCGTGCGGTGCGTGCAGTGCGGGTGAGCGTGCGTGCGTGCGGGTGAGCGGTGATTTCTTACATTGAAGCGTATCATACCAAACGACGAGAGGAATCCGATATCAGGCAGCGTTTAGGAAAATCAAAAATATCTGGTGCGCACGGGCCACAGGGACAGCTGAGAGATTACCGAGATAACAGAGAGTTTAAACAGTAAAGATGAGCACGAGATTATTATTGTTGTTAACAGAAACGAAATTCTTGCTTCAAAATTTTCACCGCATGCACTTTCCGTCACTTCATACGGTTCAATCAACGTTGTGACCGCCCCAAAAGAGGTCACACTGACCGTCCCGAGCAGGGGTGAAATTGGCCACACCTAGAAGCTCACACTGATCGTCACACGCGGTTTATAAGTTAACGCGTACTAAAAGTCATACTAAGCCGCACCAAAAGGTGATGCTAGCGCCACAAATTGATCATGCTACTGCCACCATGGGCACATACTAACACGCTTAGCGGAGCCCGCGACTGCCACCAAACGCATTAAACTTATAACGCACCAAATGTCATATTAACCGCACCAATTTGTCATACTTAGTGGCACAAAGTTGGTATGCTAACGCACCAAAATGGTCATATTAACGCAGCAACTTTGCATTACTAGATGCCCCACCAAGTGGTCATGCTAAACGCACCAAATCGGTCATGTTAACCGCCCCACCAAATTGAGTCATACGTTAGCGCACCATCATGTCGGCGGAGGGGCCGGGGCGCCTCATAGATGACCGCCACCAAATGGTCAGCTGAACTGCACCAACCTCGTCAATACTAGCGCCAGATAATGGTCATACGACCGCACCAAAGATGCCGTTTCATGTACCGCACCAATTGGTCACACTTACCCGCACCAAATGCCGTCATATAGCGCACTCAAATTGGTCAACTAGCTAGCGCACAAATGGTACAAACTAACCGCACCAATTGGTCACACTAGCGCACCATAATGGTTCCACACTTTACCGCGCACCAATATGAGTCACACTAGCGCACCAAATGGTCACACTTACCGCACCAAATGGTCATACTAGCGCACCAAATGGTCACTAACCGCACCAATTGGTCATACTAGCGCACCAAAATGGTCATGCTAACCGCACCAATTGGTCACACTAGCGCACCAAATGGTCACACTTACCGCACCAAATGGTCATACCAGTGCACCAAATGGTCAACTAAATCCGCCCACAATTGGTTCCACACTAGCGCCCACAAATGGTCACACTTACCGCCACAATTGGCTCACACTAGGCCCCACCAAATGAGTCAGCACTTACCGCACAAATGCGTCATACTAGCCGCACCAAATTGGTCAACTAACCGCCACCCAATTGGTCACACTTACCGCCCCACCAAAAATGGTCATGCTAACCGCACCAAAGTGGTCATGCTAACGCACCAAATGGTCAACTAAGCCGCACCAATTGTCATACTAGCGCACAACATGGATCAATCTAACGCCACCAATTGGTCCACACTAGCGACCACCAAATGGTCATGGCTAATCCGCCACAATGGTCTACTAGCCGCCACCAAATGGTCAACTAACTGCACCAATTGGTCATGCTACCTCACCAAATGGTCACACTGACCGCACCAAATGGTCACACTGACCGCACCAAATGGTCACACTAATGGCACGAAGAGGTCACACACTGTCAACGCCAGGTGTACGTTATATAACAGTTCAGGCTGCACAATATATCGAGGCCTACATATAGCTTTGTCCGGGTCGCTAGCTTGATTATAGTAATCTAGTATTCGTAATATACAACTTTACAATTATTATGCACGTGACGCTAACGATTATTTTTTCTGTGCAGCTCCACTGAACACTGTGAGCCGTTACCACGAGCACATAAACTGTAGGTCACGAAGTCGTACTAGTTTACCAACTACAGTTACTATGCTCTCGTTATTATGTCATCCACTGCAATGTAATTCATCAGCTAAGGCTGCTAAGCGGTTTATTCGTCACGGGAATATTTCTACATCTTTGCATAACGGTATGCAACGTGCGATTAAGTTATATATACACACCTTACAAGGGGTAAACTATCTACCTATTCTCGTGAGTGGCGAAACAGTGCAGGGGTAGAAATTAACTTCTGAACAAGGGAGTCCAACAACGGACTCCCTGCCCTCAAAAAGAGGGAGACCGCAGCAAAATGAGGGAGCCCACAGTCTGATGTTCAAAATTAAAGATATTAACAATAACGCATGTGCTTATTTTGAAGATTCATTGCGGTCTGCCAAAATCTTCTTTGGACATTTGCTGAACAAATATGGTAATTCCGCGAGGTCGTGCTCTGGAACGACCTAGTTAGTATGGCAGAATTTTCAGGGAGTCACACGAACTCCTGCATATGTCAAATCAGGGAGTCCGACAGTAAATCAGAGAGTATTTGATTCCGGACTCCTGTTAATTTCGCACCCTACGAGGACCCTTAGAGAACTACGAGTATTACTGATCGTGAGAAAAAAAACTGGTCAAGGTCGTGTAGCACGTCACACAATGCTTTTTTCGCGAGCGGTTGACAGCTCAACTACGGGACGAGGGGCGCGTACTACACGTAAAAGCCTTATAATATAACTATACGATATATATAATATAACGAGCTATACACAGCGAGTAGACCAGCTTACCGTGCAATACTACTACTTCGATCACACCTATCGACAACATTACGCAGCTAAACGCTAACGCCGCACGGATTAGTGAGTGACGCCCGGTCCTCCTCACTCGGGGTCGAATCACGCACTAGATCACGTGCTAGGCTCCAACTCGAAAGAACCGATTCTCATTTTGTCGTCCCACACAACTCTTTCTCGCTATGCTGGACACCGGACAGATATGCGTAGTATATACACACAGGTCGCACTCGGCCGCGTCCACACTGGTACAATACATTATCACAGTAGCAATGGCATATACAGCAGCAGACGATTACACCCAAGATACGCGGGTGATGGCGATATTGCGATGTGAACGTCGTTGTAAAAATGAGCAATAATCGAGGGTGGGTGGGTG
>NW_014579914.1:0-8585 GCF_000485595.1 Priapulus caudatus | reverse complement strand
GAAGATCCTGCAACGATATTATAGATGACGATTTTATTTTAAGAAACGTGCAAGTATATGTGGACCCGTTAGCAACAGATAAGTTCCTTCCGAAGATCCTGCAACGATATTATAGATGACGATTTTATTTTAAGAAACGTGCAAGTATATGTGGACCCGTTAGCAACAGATAAGTTCCTTCCGAAGATCCTGCAACGATATTATAGATGACGATTTTATTTTAAGAAACGTGCAAGTATATGTGGACCCGTTAGCAACAGATAAGTTCCTTCCGAAGATCCTGCAACGATATTATAGATGACGATTTTATTTTAAGAAACGTGCAAGTATATGTGGACC
Organism: Priapulus caudatus; assembly: GCF_000485595.1. Lineage (NCBI taxonomy): Eukaryota > Metazoa > Priapulida > Priapulimorpha > Priapulimorphida > Priapulidae > Priapulus > Priapulus caudatus. The sequence goes on along the minus strand of NW_014579914.1, from coordinate 8,246 downwards.
CGTTAGCAACAGATAAGTTCCTTCCGAAGATCCTGCAACGATATCTTTGACGAAGATTTTATTTTCAGAAATGTGCAAGTATATGTGGACTCACTAGCAACGTGTGTTCCTTCAGAAAATCCTACAAGGGGTTTATAGACGATGATTTCATTTTGAGAAATGTGCACGTGTAAACAGACCCGTTAGCAATGGTTACGTAACCACCTGACACGTATATTCGAGTATATTTAGCCAGCACTGGCGTACAACAACGACCAAAAATAAGTAGAATGGAGTACATGATAACATTGACAGTGCAACAATGCACACTGTAGTTGGGGTGGGAAGCTACTAACATCAATTACCCATCCGTGTTACACGCATTTAACAAAGGGCTAAAACACGTAACTCTAAAACAGACATTCGGGTGAAAAGGAACGCATAACTAATTTCTTTTTATCACGTTACACTTGCGCATTACTGCCAATCAAGGGAAATGCCAAAAGTGTTCATTATAGAAAGGTGTCTATTCTATAAAAACCTTTTTAACTATCACTCAAGATTAAAGCCACAAGTGTCCTTTATAAACAGCTATCCATTCGATAGAGGTGGTTTCACTGTGTAACCATCTCTTTAAAGAAACACAAAAGGTGGCCTTTATAGACAAGCGTCCATTCTATAGACATGGTTTTAAACCACTGGTTTACCCGTTAAACTTCCACTCGAGGAAAATGCCTAAAGTGTCTTTTTTCCATGGCGGCACCCCTTATACAGGTTCGTTTCTATTCCTTCTGCGACGAAACTAGGATTTCAACATGCGTGATTATAGAAATGTGTAGGTATGTGCTATTATTTATGCACTTACTATGACTCTAAAATTCTAGAGGAAAGTATTCCTTTAACGCTTCTATAGGATCGCGCGGCCCACGCACCTGTTTATTGGCTATGATGAGAATGGGAACATGCCGCAGCCTGCTGTCTCCGAGCAGCTTGTGCAGCTCGTCAAACGCCGTCGGAAATTGCGCGCTGTCGGCGCTGTCGACCACAAACACGAGAACGTTTGTGTCCTGCAAAAAGTTTGACCAGTACAGACGCACGTGTTCTGCTCCGCCGACTTAAAGAGAAAAGACAGAAGAATGGTGTGCATGAGAGTCCCGCTGAAATTTGCANAAGAATATATATATATATATATATATAGTGGGGGGGAGCGTGTGTATGTGTGTGCGTGCGTGCGTGAGTGCGTGCGTGCGTGCGTGCGTGCATGCGTATGTGCGTGCGTGCGCGTGTGTGTTCTGCTATATATATATATATATAATATATATATATATATATATATATGTATATATATATATAAATATATAGCAGAACACACACGCGCACGCACGCACATACGCATGCACGCACGCACGCACGCACAACGTACACCGAAGTCTGCCCATATAAGTGTGTGTGGTAATGGGACAGATGCGCAGAACAGATATAATATATATATATATATATGATGAGCTGATATTTATGTTGCAGACGATCAAGGTACATCTTCCAAAAAATCAATCCCTCCTTGTAGTGGGTGTGGTCGAATGCTGTCACGAGCACTGGGTCGGTTGGTATTGAGACTGGAAAGGTTATATCAGCTTCAGTGACATTTGAATGCGTTGATGAGATACGCCATATGCGTTAGCATGTACCTTGATCGTCTGCAACATAAATATCAGCTCATCGTCTACGATTTGGTGCAACGGAGCATGGTTAGGCGCGTTTCAGATATGATTAGAAGATGACAAGATATATCTTATCTTGCTTATTGCTTATAGCTTATATCTTATTATCTGCGATGCTAAGATATGATGATATGCGGAATGAGCAATATAAATTCTATGTTGGGTTTAGTGCATCGAGAAAACTACGGCAAGCATATATCCAACAGGATCGGTTATGTTTTTCCAGAGAAACTATCTATCTATCTATCTATCTATCTATCTATCTATCTATCTATCTATCTATCTATCTATCTATCTATCTATCTATCTATCTATCTATCTATCTATCTAACTATCTATGTATAGGCCTGAATATTGATATAGTAATTATAAGAATAATAATAATAATCTGCGTATATGGTTTATTTACCAAAACATGTATATAAGCGCGAAAACATTTTATCTATTTCAGGTTCGGTCTTTCAGATTGGGTTATAATTTTCAATATAGAGCATTTGACTTCGATAAATATCCCACGCACGTCCGGAACCTTAAAAACTATGCATTCAAGGCAGCCGTGATACAGGTATGTATGTTTAGTGTTACTGAAAATATTTTACTTAAAATTCCTGCTCATTGTATTATACATGCTAGTATGTATTTCCACGATCAACGTACAGCCGTTATAATATCTTACCATGCTGAAATCTTGGAGTGATCATTCTGACTGAATTCTGACTGATGGACATTCTGTAAGAATGATTACTCCAACTAGATTAAATAAAGTTTAGTTGCGCATTTCTACTTTTACATCGGATCTATCTATCCCTACTCCCGCTTTTACGGTTGTGATTCTTACAGGAAACTCTGCAGGAATTCGGCCACGTCTTCTGGGTGGACACGTCGTTTCGGATGTACGGCAATGAAAGTTTAGACACTTATGTGCAGGCGAATAAAGCGCACGCTGGGTTGACTGTCTGGAAAAGTACATTCATGCAGGCGTGCTTTATTCATCCGGGAATGTTCCAGTTTTTCGACGAACAAGCGGAAGACTTCGTTAAATCTCAGGCCTACGCAAGTGGCGCCATCTTGGTGTACAATTACCCTGCCACGTACAGGGCGATAATGCTACCATGGCTTGTCTGCAGCTTGGTGGAGAAGTGTATTTCGCCGAAAGGAGCGCGTCTGTTTCCGTGTGATTTCAGTAACAGGGATACATCCAAACACTGCTGTCATCGCTATACGATCAGGCTGCACTGGGTCTGATACTGGAGAGAGTGTTCCATTTCGACACATCACTTTATAATCCATCCTCTGCGCGTTTACACCGATTCGAACGTATTGGGTCGAAAAAGAGGTCACATTAAATACAGTTTACAACGGTACTTTATACGACTTCCTGTATGTTAGATTATACGTTTAGAGGACACCCCTGCCACCTACAGTTACTGCTCACGGGTTTTGTCTAATAACGACACGAAGAGTCAGGCAAGGAAGCTAACGTGACTTTCCGGGGCCATAAACCCCTAGGTACCGCGTAGCAGGTTCACTTCCCTGTCATGGCATTACATGCAGTCGAGACGCATGCGCGCGCTTGAGTTACGTGCAAGCATGCGTGTTTGTACACGGATACTTGTGAGCCCCAGGGGTTTTAGGAACAAGGAACAGGGGAATTAATTTTTAGGGAACAGGGGATATTTGCCGAATTGTTTTCAGAGAACAAGCTGCTGATTAGATTTTTGGGAAATATTTCTATATATATCATATATATATATATATATATATATATATATATCGCGCGTAAAATGCGTTTAGAGCATAATATTTACCAATGTACTTACTTGGCTGTGAAAATAACAGAACTGCACATAACTAGGTTTATACACGTTTTTATTGGATTCCTGCGTCTGGAATTCATGACGGAGTTCTAACGTCCACGAATGGTGATGCAGAGATGTCAGGTTCGATCCAGCCAGAGGAAATCTACTTTTGTTCTCATGCAAACAGATTGCTATCGGCTATATACCTCCTGTACCGCCTATTACCTCCTATATAGCTCCTGTTATGCATACGTGTGTCGGTGTGTGCGTGTTCGTGTACGTGTGTTTGTATTCGCACGCGTGTGCCCGTGTGTTTGTATTCGCACGCGTGTGCCCGTGTGCGTATGTGCGTGCGTGCGGACGGGCGTGAGTGCGTGCCCGTTTGCGAGTATGCGCGCGTGCGGGCGTGCATGTGTGCGCGCGCGTGTGTGTTACTAATTGTATTGCGGGTGATAGATTATTATATTTACCTAATAAAACAGAACAGACAGTACCACATAATCCAGTGTTTTTGTTTTAAACATCCTCGATTTAATCTTTGTTATATCGCTGGAGGTCATTCCGATTTTTATGTATGTTCGTAGTATGTGTAGTTCTTGTATGTAACCAGTCGTATGTTAGTGTCGTGTTTCCTTGTGCTTATGAGTTATCTATACATCAGTAGAAGCATCGGGATTTTTTGTTTTGGCTTATTGCGGCGAGTCATCGCTCTTGATTTTATACGTATATCTAAATACAATTTTTATTTTATTTTGGAGATACGGTACATGCGCGAACAGGGATCTCCAGTATGCTGAAGGGGAATTTTGGGACGACTAGATATAGCTGTATAAGCATGAGGAATTATTTTGCATGTCATGCTACTGAAACGAGTATTTGTTCTTCATTTTTATTTGATGATTATTTTATTCATTTGATAAACGCTTGACATACCAAGGAAATTATATATAAAATACGGGTTTTACAGCATTGTGACACTGCTGCTGCATATAGGACGTATATCGCCACTTATTGGTTGGTTTACATTTCATTACTGTAACGTCAGCAAACGCGCTCTGCTATTATTGGAGATACGTATATCGGGATTGATTTTTTTGATGTGCAACTACTGCTACGAGTGTTTGCTATCCATGTTAAATGTTTAATTTAAACAAATGGTTAGTTTATTTCGGATTCAATTCACGCATCAGCGAAGAATTGGTAGCGACGAGTATTTGCTCTCTATTTTAAATAAATCATGGTTGAGATTAGCACCTTGTGATTAATTAAGTAACTGGTGGGTATGTACTCTCTAAATTAACAGTAGGCCCATTATTGTAACGTCGTATTATTGTATTAATTTGATAAAAGCTGCGTGGATATTCAACAGCGAATGTAATTTAGGACGAATATCGCCATCTAGTCGTCGATTTAAATTTCATTACAGCTAGAGTAAACAGGCATTAATAAAGAAATGCATCGGGTTTATGTTTTTATGTCAAGCTACTGCGACGAGTATTTGCGCTTCATTTTAAATGTATCTACCTCGCCGAACCGCTGTCACTGCACCACTGTAACAGGGGGTCGGATTGATTCCACTTACCCAACCCAGGTTCTCGGTTCGGCTGCAGGAGGATATCCTCCCTAGGTAGCTGACTGGGAACGCCGATATAAATAACACGAACACAGAATTGCGTAATACCGCCCGTGCTTATATTATAGAACCTCTGACACCTATATGCACCACGCGTACAAATTGCCGTATCGCTTACAAAAGTAGAAATGCGCAACCAAACTTTATTTCATCTAGTTGGAGTAGGCTAATCATTCTTACAGAATGTCCATCAGTCAGAATTCAGTCAGAATGATCACTCCTAGATTTCAGCATGGTAAGATATTATAACAGCCGTATAACGTTGATCGTGGAAATACATACTAGCATGTATAATACAATGAGCAGGAATTTTGAGTAAAATATTTTCAGTAACACTGTAAATCATTTGTCATTATCTACCCCTGATTATATCAACCGCGATCGAATCTGTGTATACGCGTCGTGGACGAATTGTAAAGTGAAGTGTCGAAATGAAACACTCCCAGCTATCAGTCCCATGGCCACTCTGAATCGTAGCGATGAAGCAGGTTTAGACGTAAACTGTTTTACTGAGAATCGCACGGAGTCAATTCGCTGCCTTTCGCGAAATACACTTTCTCCACATCAATGCTGCAGACAAAGCATGGTAGCATTATCGCCCTGTATCGTGCAGCGGTAATGTACACCAAATTATGCGGGCCGCCACACTGTTGGCCGCGGATTCAACGAAGTCTTTTGCTCTTCTCGTCGCAAAAAGTTCTAAAGATCCGTCTGATGGATAAAGCAAGCACTGCGCGAACCCGTCGAATATGCCAGACGTCAACCCAGACATGCGCTTTATTCGCTCTGCACGTAAGCGGTCTCTAAAATCTTGCCTCTGCGCAATCTCAAACGCATCGTGTCTACCGCAGAAGGAACGTGTCCGAATTCCTGCAGAGTTCCTGTAAGAATCATTACCATAGTAATGTAAGAACGGATAGATCCTAATGTCAAGTAAACGCGAAATCATCCTTCATCGTAAAAACAGAGAAAAAAAACAAGTATAGATATTATAACAACTGCACGTTAGATGATGCAATTACTAAAAAAGGTATACTAAAATTACCAGTTTTGTTAGTAAAACTATATTCAGTAACACTAAAACAACATACCTGTACTCACGGCTTGCCTTGAGATGCAATGTTTTTAAGGTTCCGGGACCAGTGCGTGGGATATTTATCTGAAGTTTAACATGCTCTATATTGAAAAATTAAAACCCCAAATCGCGGAGTAGCCGAAAAACCTGAAATAGTTAATAGGTTTTCGCGCTTACTATACACTATTTGCGTAAATAAATCCATACACGCAGATTATTATATTATTATTATATATCAATCATTATACCCCCCCATACCCCATAGATATACGATTACGATAGATAAAGATAGATAGATAAATAGATAGATAGATAGATAGATAGATAGATAGATAGATAGATAGGATAGATAGATATAGATAGATAGATAGATAAATAGATAGATACGAAGATAGATAGAATATGATAATAAGATAGACTAGATAGACTAAGATAATTAGCATAGATAGATCGATAAGAATAGATAGATAGAGTTAGATAGATATAGATCAGAGTCGACGACTGATCGATCGATAGATAGAGTAGATAGTAGATAGATAGATAGATAGATAGATAGATAGATAGATAGACGGATGGGTGGATAGATAGATAGAGAGATAGATAGATCCCTCTGGAAAAACATAGCCTAACATAAGCCTAACCATGCTCCGTTGCACCGGGGACAATCCTAAATCGTAGACGATGAGCTGATATTTATGTTGCAGACGATCAAGGTACATCTTCCAAAAAATCATGCCCTCCTTGTAGTGGGTGTGGTCGAATTGCCTTCACAGAACTGGGTCGGGTGATATTGAGACTGGGAGGTTATAATTATACCAGTCTTCCGTGGCATTGAATGCGTTTGATGAGATACGCCATACTGCTTAGCGGCCCTAGGCCGGCGGGGGGGGCTTGTTCGGGTGTGGTTCGAGAACGAACGCCCCCGGCGGGCAGGCCCACCCCCAACAAAAAAATAATTTGTTTGAAAAATTTGCAAGAATCACCTTTTGCCTCCTTTCGTGGTGTAATAATTGCAAAATCTCCATCGTGCTTGAGGCCGGTGAACAGTGAACACCCACCCTCCCACATGCGCCTCCCACCGGCTCGGTTCGCCTGCTCCCTGTCGCCTGGTCGCTCGCGCCGCAGAGCTAGCGGCGGTACAGCGGGGTTCCAGGAGTTGCGACCCCTCCTTGCGCTCGGCCAGACAACGCATCTGAGGCGGTCCTAATTTAAAAAAAATCTGACCAGACCCCCCTTGCGTGCTCGCACTTTGGGTTCGGTTAGACCGGCCCCTGGTACAAATCCTGTACACGACCCCCTGCGCAGCAAATTGCCCACACTTGAACAACGAACCCCCCCCCCCAATATAAAGCGGCTACGGGCCTCGCTTAAGGTGGCCTCACACCATAGCGTATGCTGAAACTATAGAGTGTGCGATGTAAAACATATTTTTTATACGCACCAAACGCAACCCAAATCAACAATTTGTCATTTTCTGAACCTAATTCAACCTATGGGTTGCTTGTGAGTGCGTGTGGTCTGCTGTGGTGCGTGTCGGTTGCGAACTGAACTTGTGATCGCCGCCCCAATATCTGCGAATCACCTGCGTACGAGTGCGTGCCGAGTTGCGTGTGAGTTGCTGTGCAAAACTACGAGTTGTGTGAATTGCGTTCAAAACTTAACAAGTTGCTCTGGACCTTGCGTGCTAGTTGCGAATATCGGTCAGCGTGGTAAAAACCTGTAAAAAACTCCATAAATATCCATCTCTTCCAGGGTCCACGATATGACATGCCGTGTGTTCTCCTACACGGTCGATGCTGCTGATTGCTGTAGACCACGGGTAGCAGTATCCTCATGGATATGGTGCACGGCATAATGCAGGTTTTTGGTTACGAACTTGAAATTTTCTGAAGATGCTGTTCAGTGCCAATCAAACCTGAAGCGGGCTAGATGCATTTCAACAACCCTCCTGCACCCGGAAAAGCCGGTAATATGAAGAGCCTAGGGTATATTCAAGCACGGAGTCGTCGGCTCATCATGGTTTCTCTAAGGCGAATAAG
>NW_014579913.1:18658-23620 GCF_000485595.1 Priapulus caudatus | reverse complement strand
ACACACACACACACACACACACACACACACACACACACACACACACACACACACACACACACACACACACACACACACACACACACACACACACACGCACGCGCGCCACCACACACACACACACACACACACACACACACACACACACACACACACGCACAGCCCTGCAACTTTTGCTCTGCACAGATACAGTCATTGTTCATGCACGACGCGGTATGCACCTGTACACATGTACATCTGCAATAATCGTTGTATATAATGTATATAGCTGTATATACTTGTCTATACCTATATCTACATGTATCTACCTGTCTACACCTGTTTATACCTATATCTACCTATATCTACATGTATGTAAATGTTGATACTTATATCTACATGTATCTACCTGTCTACACCTGTTTATACCTATATCTACCTATATCTACATGTATGTAAATGTTGATACTTATATCTACTCCTGATCTACATGTATGTAAATGTTGTTACCTATATCTACTCCTGATCTACATGTATGTAAATGTTGATACCTATATCTACTCCTGATCTACATGTATGTAAATGTTGATACCTATATCTACTCCTGATCTACATGTATGTAAATGTTGATACTTATATCTACTCCTGATCTACATGTATGTAAATGTTGATACCTATATCTGCTCCTGATCTACATGTATGTAAATGTTGATACCTATATCTACCTATATCTACATGTATGTAAATGTTGATACCTATATCTACTCCTGATCTACATGTATGTAAATGTTGATACCTATATCTACTCCTGATCTACATGTATGTAAATGTTGATACCTATATCTACTCCTGATCTACATGTATGTAAATGTTGATACCTATATCTACCTGTATGCACGTGTATGTACGTGTTTATACCCATATCTACCTATATTTATCTGTATGTAAATGTTGATACCTATATCTACCTATATCTACATGTATGTAAATGTTGATACCTATAACTACCTGTATCTACCTGCCTATACATATATCTACCGGTATCTACATGTATGTACATTAAGAGTACATAATAGAGATACATGCTTGATAATAGAGATACATAATATTTGATGTACATGCATATACTTGTCTATACCTATATCTACATGTGTCTACCCGTCTACACCTGTTTATACCTATATCTACCTATATCTACATGTATGTAAATGTTGATAACTATATCTACCTATATCTATATCAGGAGTAGATAATAGGGAAGATTCCCTATTATCTTAATCTTAATAGGAAAGATAGGGATCTTCTTAATAGGGAAGATCTTCTTAATAGGGAACCTTATCTTAATAGGGAAGATAGGGATAGGAGTAGATTCCCTATTATCTACTCCTGATCTATATGTATTTAATTGTTGATACCCATATCTACCTGTATGCACGTGTATGTACGCACAGGTAGACAGGGTACGGATGACGGGCGGATAGCCACGTTATGACTTCCATATAACTGCTGCTGCTGATGATGAGGTCCAATTCCCTGCTGTATGGTATCCACTGCTGATGGTGACGACATCAACAAAATAATTTTTGCTCTGCGCGAGGGGAGGAGAAGGAGGCGGAGAAGAAGATGAAAAAGAAGAGAGGGAGTAGGAGGCGGAGGAGGAGGAGGAGAGGGGGGAGAGAGCAGGAAGAGGGAAGGAGAGGACGACGAACGACGAGAGGAGGATGAAATTGGGGGAGGATGAAGATTGCGAGAAGAGGAAAGAATGAGGAGGATGAAGGAAGAATAGGAGGCGCAGTATTTAATATACGAAGCTGTGTCTAACAATTTTGCAAACTCGTGTGGACACTAGTTTTCCATCGTGAGGAGTGCTTCCTGTGCGTGCGTATGTTTTGGGAATGTCGTGGGAGGAATGTGAGAAATAAAATCAATTTTTGTTTACTAGAAATCCCCAATGCCAAGACTGCGAAGTCTCATTCAAATGTTGTGCAGCAGCTCGGTAAATATTACGCTGAAATCGTATAGTGCTAGTTATAATATAGAACGTTGCATATTGTTGCATGTCTGTCTTTTCTTCAAGCGCGCATGACAAAACGCTGCGTGCAGCGATGTAGGGCTACCGCACAGCTGCCACAAGCACAACCCACGATATACAACGGACCCACCCCCCACCCACACACGACGCACACACACATACACTCACATACACACACACCACACAACACACAACAGACACACAACAGACACCACAACACACACACACACACGACGCACGGACCACACCCACAACTCTCAATATCTAGTTTCTCATCGTGTCTACTTTCTCATCTTTCTTCGCCTCTCCCTCCTTCGTTTTTCTCAGCTTCTTCCCTTCACCATACTCTCTTCTTTTCGCGCCCCTGCTCGTCTTCTCTCCCTCCTCCTCCTCTCTCTATCTCTCTCGCCCTACTCTTTCTCCCCTTCTCTCTTATTCTCCCCTTCTCTCTCTCTCCCTCCTCTTATTTCTCCCTCCCCGTCTCGCTCTCCCTACTCTTTCTCCCCTTCTCTCTCCTTCTTCCCTTCTCTCTCTCTCCCTCCTCTTATTTCTCCCTCCCCGTCTCGCTCTCCCTACTCTTTCTCCCCCACCTCTCTCTCTACCTCTTCTTTCCCCCCACCTCTCCCTTTCTCCCTCTCTCCCTCTCCTCTTTCTCCCCCTCTTCCTCTCGAGCGCATATGTTGAAATTAAAAACAAGATCAGTCAGTTATCGCGCGAGCATCCTACACTAGCGAGCGTCTCGTTACAGTTGATCTAACCCTTTCCCTTCCTTCGCAAATTGGGTTTCCCGCCGCCGCTGCCGGCTCCGCCCCTCCGCTTGTGTGCGCACGCAGCGGTGCGCCCCTCCCCCTCCTCCCCCTCCTCCCTCCGTACCACAACAAACGGCGGAGGCGGTGATTGTCATGGTCACGGTCGTAGCCCTCTACCGTCTCACGATGGGAGAGGAGGGGAGAAGGAGGGGGATGAGGCGGAGGAGGGGCAGAAGAAGGAATGTGAAGTGGGCGAGGAGGAGGATAAGGAGGAGGATGAGGAGAAATATGAAGAAGAGGAAGGAGGAGGATGATGAGGAGAAGGAGGGGGAGAGACTGGCAGCTCCTCCTTGCAAATCCAGCTCTTGTTGTGAAAGAGAAGCCGACATCTTACGCGCCTCGGCCCCGCCGTTTCGTTTACTCGCCGCGTGGGGGAGCCACAATTAGTCAGAGTCCCAGCCGAGCGCGCGAGCGCAAAAAAACTCTGGGATCGGACGCGGATTCGAGCTCCGAAGAAAAACAGTTGCTGCGGAGGTGGCGGAGGCGCATCTCGATCATCTACTCTCTCTCTCAGTTCTCCCTCTCTACATCTCTGTCCTTGCTCTCTCTCTCATCTCGCAATTCGTTCTCCGAATCCTCTCTCTCTCTTCTCTCTAGTCTCTCTCCTCTCTTCTCGTTCTCTGTCCTCTCTCTCTCTTCCCTCTCTCTCCCCTCTCTCTCTCTCTCTTCCCGTCGTTCTTTGCTATTTCCATATTTACTCAATCATTCTTAATCTTTCTCTTTTCATTTCTCTTTCTGTCTTCTCTCTCTCTAATAATATATATGTAATATATATCTCCTCTCTCTCTCTCTCTCTCTCTCTCTCTCTCTCTCTTCTCTCTCTCTCTCTCTCTCTCTCTCTCTCTCTTATATATATATATACGGTGGCCACGAGACGAGTGCACTATACACACGCACGCAGCTGCCGCCTCAATAGTGTGCGCAGCAGTAGCAGTAGCAGTAGCAGTAGCAGTAGTAGCTGCTGCTGCTGCCCGATATGGGACTGCATCGTCCGCCGCGTCCATAAAATTGATTGAAAATTAATTAAGTGGTTCTGAGAAGGGAAACCATCTTATGTTTACGAGCGAGCGAATTGAATGCGGCCGGAGAGATAGATGGCGGGTCATTAGAGTCGGACTGGATGGGCCGGCGAATGATCAGCGCATGCAATTACTACCGCGACGAGCGCCACGAGCAGGCAGGCAGGCAGGCAGCGAGAGCGGACGAGAGATATATCGGTTGCGATTGTGTGCGAGTTTTCTTTGCGAACTAATCAGCTTTAAAAGGCTTTATGTTATATGCGATGACGCTCTCGTGATGTGAGTGTCTCTCGCGAGGGGGCGCGCGCATCGCGGTTCGGTTTGAGGTAGTCGCGCATGCGCGTGTTTTGTGTTGCCTTTTGTTCTCGCGTTCATTCGTCGAATTTGTTTGAGGCTTCCTCCGTTCTCTTTCGCCTCTTCTTCCCTGTCTCCATTCTCGCGGATCTCTCGCATTCGTCATTTTTAGCGTTTAAAAAAAAATTCCTTTCACCACCTCCCGTGGGACTTTCTTTCTTTCTTTCTTTTTTTCTTACTTTCTGGAATGCTTTCCTTCAAAGGCCTTTCGTACACGTCGGTAGGTATATCTCCCCCTCTCCCCCTCTCCCTCTCTTTCTGTCTCTACCTCCCTCTCTCTGTCTCTCTCTCTCATTCTGTCTCTCCCTCCCTCTCTCTGTCTCTTTCTCTCTCTCATTCTGTCTCTCTCTTGCACTCTCTCTCTCTCTCTCTCGTTCTCTAGCTCTCTCTCCCTTTCTCCCTCTCCCTCCCTCTTTTTCTGTCTCGCGCCCTGTCTCTCTCATGCAATCGCTCTCTCTTTCGTTTCCTCTATCTCGCGCGCGCTCTCCCCCCTCTCTCCCTGTCCTCCCTCAGCCCCTATCTCTCGCGCTCGCACTCTTTTCTTTCCATTTCAATCGGCCTGTCTGCGTCTCTGCTTTTGTGTCACTGGCCTGATGTACCTTATATCAACTCCCGCACGGCCGTGTCCCTGTCTCCATCTATCCGTCATCTATCTATCATCGCAGCCTCTTCTTAGTCGTTTTTTATTCAGCCATAGCTCTTCTTTACGGTCCCGCTGTTGTCGTTTGTGAATAATTCACGATGATACCCCCCTACTCCTTCCTCCTCC
>NW_014579913.1:16699-18648 GCF_000485595.1 Priapulus caudatus | reverse complement strand
CCCCCACCCCTCTCTCCCGCAGCAAGCTATATAAAGTACTTTTATTTAGGCCGTACTGCACGTCTGAAACGGTGCTCGCGCATTCACAATATCTCCCGAGAATAATAATAATTTGCAAATATTGTGCATTTAAAATGAAGAGGAGTTATCCTAGCATAGATCTATAAGATAAAAATCCATCAGTAGACCTCACTTAAGACATAAGATGAAGACCTTACATGTAAGGTCACAGCTCCATATACCAGTCAGTACACAATTTGGCTACGTTAGTGTGTTAGCGCATGTGCAATGTCTCACCAAAAGACATATATTTATTAATGAATATGTATTTAATATGGTTATGGGGTATCTCAGCATAGATTTCTGTAATAAATTCTTATCAGTAGACTTGTGATCATAATTAGGAAAGCGCCCCAGCCGGTAGGGTGCAAACCGCATACTTTATCCCCGCCCGCTCTTCCCCTTGTCTCCCTTGTCGCACGCTCAGCCTCCTTTTTCTTCCACCGTCCCTCGGCTGTCTTCCCTGCCACCTTCCAGCAGTCCCCCACCCCTCTCTCCCGCAGCAAGCTATATTACGTACTTTTATTTAGGCCGTACAGCACGTCTGAAACGGTGCTCGCGCATGTCCAATATCTCCCGAGAATAATAATAATTTGCAAATATTGTGCATTTAAAATGAAGAGGAGTTATCCTAGCATAGATCTATAAGATAAAAATCCATCAGTAGACTTCACTTAAGACATAGGAAGAAGACCTTACATGTAACGTCCCAGCTCCATATACCAGTCAGTACACAACCTAGCTACGTTAGTGTGTTCGCGCATGCGGAATATCTCACCAGAAGAGTTATATTTTGAGATGAATATGCGTTCAATATGGTTATGGGGTATCTCCGCATAGATTTCTGTAATAAATTCTTATCAGTAGACTTGTGATCATAATTAGGAAAGCGCCCCAGCCGGTAGGGTGCAAAACGCATACTTCATCCCCCAGTCCTTCCGCTTATTAGCCTTGGAATATATAATAATAATAATAACAATATTTTGCAGGAATTATGCATTTAAAGTGAAGAGGAGTTATCCTAGCATAGATCTATAAGATAAAAATCAATTAGTAGACCTCACTTAAGACATAGGAAGAAGAGCTTACATGTAAGGTCCCAGCTCCGTATACCAGTCAGCACACGAGCTAGCTGCGTTAGTGTGTTAGCGCATGCGGAATATCTCACCAAAAGAATTATATTTATTGGTGAATATGTATTTAATATGGTTATGGGGTATCTCGGCATAGATTTCTGTAATAAATTCTTATCAGTAGACTTGTGATTATAATTAGAAGAGCGCCCTAGCCGGTAGGGTGCAAACCGCATACTTTATCCCCGCCCGCTCTTCCCCTTGTCTCCCTTGTCGCACGTCAGCCTCCCTTTTCTTGCACCGCCCCTCGGCTGTCTTCTATGCCACCTTATATCAGTCTTCCACCCCTCTCTCCCGCAGCAAGCTATATTACGTACTTTTATTTAGGTCGTACTGCACGTCTGAAACGGTGCTCGCGCATGCGTAATATCTTCCGAGAATAATAATAATTTGCAAATATTGTGCATTTAAAATGAAGAGGAGTTATCCTAGCATAGATCTATAAGATAAAAATCTACCAGTAGACCTCACTTAAGACATAAGAAGAAGACCTTACATGTGGGGTCCAAGCTCCATATACCAGTCAGTACACAAGCTAGCTACATTAGTGTGTTAGCGCATGCGGAATATCTCACCAGAAAAGTTGAATTTTGAGATGAATATGCGTTCAATATGGTTATGGGGTATCTCCGCATAGATTTCTGTAATAAATTCTTATCAGTAGACTTGTGATTATAATTAGAAGAGCCCCTTAGCCGGTAGGGTGTAAAACTCCTACTTCATCCCCGCCCGCCCTTCCCCTTGTCTCCCTTGTCG
>NW_014579913.1:11867-13865 GCF_000485595.1 Priapulus caudatus | reverse complement strand
ATAGTATAGTATTAGTATAGTACTAGTAGTAGTATAGTATAGTATAGTAAAGTACTAGTTATAGCTATAGTATAGTAATTAGTAATAGTATAGTATAGTATAGATAGTAATAGTATAGTTATAATAGCTTATTAGTATAGTATAGTATAGCTATAGTATAGTAATATGTTTACGTATTGTATAGTTATAGTAAAGTATGGTATATGTATGATGGTATAGTATAGCTATAGGTATAGTATAGTATCGTAATAGATATAGTATATTATAGTATAGTTTATAGTATAGTATAGTATAGTAATAGTCATAGTATAGTATAGTATAGTATAGTATAGTATAGCTATAGTATAGTATGAGTACTAAGTATAGTATAGATATAGTATAGTATTAGATAGTAAAATAATAACTATTAGTATGTATAAGTATATATAGCTATAGTTATGTATAGTATAGTATAGTATAGTATAGTATAGTATAGTATAGTATAGTATAGTATAGTATAGTATAGTATAGTATAATATAGTATAGTAGTATATATACATAGTACTCATCCTTACACTCGTAGTTCTGCTTCCGGGCACATATTGTTCAGAAGGAGAGGGAGGAAGGGGAAAGGGGTAGTGGTGGGGGTGGTGGTTTATCATGTATTTGTATAGTGCCCGGAGCGCGTGTTTTAGTTGCGGTGGCTTTTAGAGAAGCGAAAAGATTCTTTTCTCGCGCCTTCGCGCGTAAACTCATTATTTTGGTGGCTTGTGTTACACGAAGACGAAGAGCGAAGAAGAAAGAGAAGGGGAAGGAGGGGGAGAAAGGGAGAGAAGGGGAGGGGGTTCCCCGCGTTCCCCCGCGCATACGTGTGCGCTGTTTGCGTTGGGAAAAGCTGCTGCGTTGATTGCTGCTTCTCTGAGAGGCGAAAAGAGGAAGAGAGGGAGAAAGGGGAAAGAAGGGAGAGGGGGAGAAAAGATACACTCGCTCCCTTTCTCTCTCTCTTCCTCTCTATCTCTCTCTCCCCCCTCTATCTCTCGCCCTCTCTTTCCTTCTCTCTCTCTCTCCCTATCTTCTTCTCTCTCTCTCTCTCTCTCTCTCTCGCTCTCTCTCTCCTTTCCTCTCTCCCTCTCCCTCTTTCTCTCTACCTCATTCTCTCTCTCTCTCTCTCTACCACTTTACGTTTTTACCCGGACCGGCCTTTCCCTCTACTCCGCCATCTTTTTCGCAGCTTCAGTGAGCGCAGGCAACAACAACATCATTGTCAGCAGCGGCAACGGCGGCAGCGGCGGCAGCAGCGGCAGCAGCAGCGGAATCAGCGGCAGTGCCGGCAGTGGTAACGGCGGCAGCAGCAGCAGCAGCGGCAGCGGTGGCAGCGACAGCAGCAGCAGCAGCAGCAGCAGCGGCAGCGGTGGCAGCGACAGCGGCAGCAGCGGCGGCAGCAGCGGCGGCAGCGGCAGCAGCAGCAGCAGCGGCGGCGGCATCGACGGAGATAGAGAATTACTCTCGTACGCAAGAACGACTTCCCCCTTCCCCGTCCGCCTTTCATCTGTCTCCGATGCGAGAGCTAAACAACGGTCGCTGCTGCTGCTGTCATTAAGGGTGACAGTGATGGAACGGCGAGGATGACGCTCTCTACCCACGGCGCGACACGCGACACATGCGACATTACCGTATCTTCTTGACCGCGGTGACACATGCGACATTACTGTATGTCCCCAACCGCGGTGACACATGCGATATTACCGTATGTCCGCGACCGTATTGACATTTGCGCAATATCATCCGAGTATAATAATAATTTGCAAATATTATGCATTTAAAGTGAAGAGGCGTTATCCTAGCATAGATCTATGAGATAAAAATCCATCAATAGACCTCACTTAAAACATAAGATGAAGACCTTACATGTAAGGTCACAGCTCCATATACCAGTCAGTACACAAGCTAGCTGCGTTAGTGTGTTAGCGCATGTGGCACTGTCTCAACAAAGAATATATTTATTAATGAATATGTAAA
>NW_014579913.1:7167-11857 GCF_000485595.1 Priapulus caudatus | reverse complement strand
AAGGCTCAATATTACAGTTAGTACACAATTTGGCTACGTTAGTGTGTTAGCGCATGTGGCACTGTCTCAACAAAGAATATATTTATTAATGAATATGTAAATTTAATTATGGTATGGGGATATTCAGCATAGATTTTCTGTAATAAATTCTTTCAGTAGACTTGGCTGATTATAATTAGAAGAGCGCTTAGCGGATTAGGGTGTAAAAATTCTACTTTCTCCCCGCCCGCCCTTCCCTTGATCTTCCTTGTCGCACGCTCAGCCTCCAATTTTTCTTCCACCGTGCGCGGCCTGTCTTCCCTGCCACTTCAGGCAGTCCCCCACCTCTCTTTCCACGCAGCAAGCTATATTTACGTACTTTTATTTGGCCGTATGCACGTCTAGAAACGGTGCTCGCGCTATGGCGTATATCTCCACACGAGAATATACATAATTGGCAAATATGTGCGATTTAAAAGATGAAGAGGGGCGTTATTCCTAGCATAGATCTATTAAAAGGAACAAATGTTCTACAGTAGGACTCATTTAAGAATAAGAAGAGGACTTACTGTGGGGATCCCAGGTCCAGTTATACCAAGTCAGTGACACAAGCTATGCTACATTAGTGTGTTCAGGCCATCGAATATTCACCAGAAAAGATTGAATTTTGAGGTGAAAATATTGCGTTTCAAAAATGGTTATTGGGGTAATCTCCGCATTAGTATTCTGTTAATAATTCTTATCACGTAGGGATTGTGTCAGTAATTAGGAAAGCGCCAGCAGGTAGGGTGCAAAACGCTTACTTCATCCCCCGTCCTTTCGCTTTTTTGCCTGTGGAATAATATTGATATAAATATAAACATATTTGCAAGAATTATTGCATTTAAGTGAAGGAGGAGTTAGTCCTAGCATAATTATAAATAAAAATAAATTAGTGAGACCTCCTTAAAAGGAATAGAAGAGAGCTTAATGTAAAGGTCCCAGCTCGATATACAGTCAGCACACGAACTAGCTGCAGTATTAGTTGTCGTTAGGGCGGCAATGGGAAATATCTCACAAAAGATGTATATTTATTGTGGTGGAATATGTATTTAATATGGTTATGGTTATTTCGGCGTAGATTCTAATGTATAAATTCTTTCATGTTCTTAAGACTTGTGTACTATAATTAGGAGAGCGCTGCGTACAATGGTTGTAAAACTTACTTTAATCTCGACGGTCTTCCCATTGTCTCTTGTCGCACGATCAGCCTCCTTTTTTATTCCACCCGCCCTTCGAGGCTGTGTTTCCCTGCATTCGCCTTAGTCTCCACACTCTCTCCCCGCAGCAAAGCATCTCATTATGTATTTTATTTAAGTCGTTTTACTGGCCGGTCTGGAAACGGGTCGCTCGCAGCATTGCGTAATATCTTCTTGAGAAATAATAAAATTTGCAAGATATTGTGGATTTAAATGAAGAGGATGTATATGCCAACATGCAGAATCTATAGATAACATTATCAGTAGAACCGCACTTAAGGTATAAGGAAGAAGACCAACATGTAAGGTCCAGCTCTATACCAGTCAGTAACAACTAGCTGCGGTTATGTCAGAATAGTATAGGCGCATGCGAATATTCACCGAAATGGTTCATTTTGCGATGAATATGCATTTAATTGGTCAGGGGGTATTCAGATAGATTTCTGTAATAATTTTTTCAGGTGAATTGTGATCATTGGATAAGGAGCTGCGCCAGCCAAGGTCAGGGTTGCAAACCATTTACTTTATCCGCAAGGGTCCTTCGCTTACAGCCTTTTATATATATAATATAGAATTAATAGTTTATTAAAAACGAAATGATTATAATGTAAGAAGGAGCTATCTAGACATAGATATTAGGAAAAATCATTCAGTAGCGACGATTACGACAGCGTTGAAGGACTTACATGTTAAGTTCAAGCTCCGATTACCAAGTCCAAGTCACAACTGAGTGGTTTAGTGTGTTGCGGCATGCGGAATATCTTACCAGAAGAGTTACATTTTGCGATGAATTGCAATTTAAATATGATTCGGGGGTATTCCTTAGCATATTATTCTCGTAATAAATTTTATCAGTAGCCATGTACTTAATTTAATTAGGAGGGCGTACTAGCGTTAGGGTGTAACACTCCTACTTTAATTCCTCCAAGTCGTCCGGCTTACACGCGTTGAGTACTATATATATATAACAATATTTTATGCAAAAATTATAGCATGAAAAAGTAAAAGGGGTTATTCTAGCTGATCTATAAGATAAAAATGATCCAGTTAGACTTCAATTAAAGACATAGGAAAGGAAGGACCTTAATGTACGTTCCAGCTCCATATACCAGGCAGTACACACCTTAGCTACGTTAGTGTGTTTCGCGAATTTGGGAATATCTTCACAGAAGAGTTATAATTTTTGTGTGAATATGCATTTATATGGTTATGGGGTCTCTCAGCATAGATTTCTGTAAAACTTTAGATCAGTACATTGTATATTAATTAGGAGAGCGCCATAGTTGCGAGGTGGCAAAAGAACTAGTCATCGCCGCCGGCCTTTTCCTTGGCTCCTTGTCGTCGCTCAGCTCTGATTTTCCACCGCCCCTCGGCTGTATTTCCCGACCCTATCCCTCACAGTCTACCACATCTCTTAATCTCCCGCAGATGTGCATTTACGCTACTTGTATTTTACGCCGATATGCACGGTCTGAACACGGTCGCTCGCGCCATGACAGATATCTCCGGGTAATAATTAATTTATGGCAACTATATTGTGCCGTTTAAATGAAGAGGAGTGATCTGATGATCTATAAGATAAAAATCAAAGCAGTAGGACCTAATTGATAGATATGTAGATTAATAGATGGTTTAGGTTATTAGCATAGATTTCTGGTATATTTATTTAGTAGAGCTTGATTGATTATGAAATTGAGCGGGGCGCCTAGCCTAAGGCGTGAAAGATCTGTTACCTAGCCAAGCGAGTCGATTATAAGTTCGTTTCAACTTAATTCCACATAAATCTAGTGACAATTTTTCTAATGTTATGTGGGCTGGCCGTTAGTGTGTTCGCGCATGCGGAATATCTCACCAGAAGAGTTATATTTTGTGATGAATATGCATTTAATATGGTTATGGGGTATCTCAGCATAAATTTCTGTAATAAATTTTTATCAGTAGACTATGATCATAATTAGGAGAGTGCCCCAGCCGGTAGGGTGTAAAACGCCTATTTCATCCTCCAGTCCTTCCGCTTACCAGCCTTGGTATATATATAATAACAATATTTTGCAAAAGTTATGCATTTAAAGTAAAGAGGAGTTATTATAGCATAGATCTATAAGATAAAAATCTATCAGTAAACCTCACTTAAGACATAGAAAGAAGACCTTACATGTAAGGTCCCAGCTCCATATACCAGTCAGTACACAACCTAGCTTCGTTAGTGTGTTAGCGCATGCGAAATATCTCACCAGAAGAGTTCTTTTTTGTGATGAATATGCATTTAATATGGTTATGGGGTATCTCAGCATAGATTTCTGTAATAACTTCTTATCAGTAGACTTGTGATTATAATTAGGAGAGCGCCCTAGCCGGTAGGGTGTAAAACTCCTACTTTATCTCCGACCGCTCTTCCCCTTGTCTCCCTTGTCGCACGCTCAGCCTCCTTTTTTTCCCACCGCCCTTCGGCTGTGTTCCCTGCCACTTTCCCTTAGTCTCCCACCACTCTCTCCCGCAGCAAGCTATATTATGTAATTTTATTTAAGTCGTACTGCACGTCTGAAACGGTGCTCGCGCATGCGTAATATCTTCCGAGAATAATAATAATTTGCAAATATTGTGCATTTAAAATGAAGAGGAGTTATCCTAACATAGATCTATAAGATAAAAATCTATCAGTAGACCTCACTTAAGATATAGGAAAAAGACCTTACATGTAAGGTCCCAGCTCCATTTACCAGTCAGTACACAACCTAGCTGCGTTAGTGTGGTAGCGCATGCAGAATATCTCACCAGAAGTGTTACATTTTGCGATGAATATGCATTTAATATGGTCAGGGGGTATCTCAGCATAGATTTCTGTAATAAATTTTTATCAGTGGACTTGTGATCATGATAAGGAGAGTGCCCCAGCCGGTAGGGTGCAAAACGCATACTTTATCCGCCAGTCCTTTCGCTTACCAGCCTTTTTTTATATATATATAATAATAATATTTTATAAAAACGATGCATTTAAAGTGAAGAGGAGCTACCCTAGCATAGATATATAAGATAAAAATCCATCAGTAGACCTCACTTAAGACAGCGGTTGAAGACATTACATGTAAGGTTCCAGCTCCATATACCAGTCAGTACACAACCTAGCTACGTTAGTGTGTTAGCGCATGCGGAATATCTCACCAGAAGAGTTACATTTTGCGATGAATATGCATTTAATATGATTACGGGGTATCCTAGCATATAATTCCGTAATAAATTCTTATCAGTAGACATGTGATTATAATTAGGAGAGCGTCCTAGCCGGTAGGGTGTAACACTCCTACTTCATCCTCCAGTCCTTCCGCTTACCAGCCTTGGTATATATATATAATAACAATATTTTGCAAAAATTATGCATGTAACGTAAAGAGGAGTTATCCTAGCATAGATCTATGTGATAAAAATTCATCAGTAGACTTCACTTAAGACATAGGAAGAAGACCTTACATGTA
>NW_014579913.1:1798-5662 GCF_000485595.1 Priapulus caudatus | reverse complement strand
GAGAGAGAGAGAGAGAGAGAGAGAGAGAGAGAGAGAGAGAGAGAGAGAGAGAGAGATCTAGAGTGCAGCGAGTGTGCAAATTTGGAGAGGCATTTCTCTCTCGGCGCGGCGACGCGACGCACGCACCGCCTTCTTTGCATGACAATTTACCGCCTTCGTGCTCCCCCTCCTCCCCCTCCTCCCTCCTCCCCCTCCTCCCCCTCTCCTCTCTCCTCGCCGCTGCCGCCACCAGATCAATCAATTACCACTCGGCCACTTCGCAGCGCCGCGGTCGCACCTCCGTGCGCGCCGACCACCCAACTCGTGCGAGCGGAGGGACCGAGCGGGAGGGGGAGGAGGGAGGGACCGAGCGGGAGGGGGAGGAGGAGGACCGAGCGGGAGGGGGAGGAGTGAGGGACCGGGTGGCAAGGGGGAGGCGGCGGAACTGGGTGGTAGGAAGAGGAGGAAGAGCCGGGTCGCACATATAGCGCTTCTCCAGGGAGAAGAGGCGCTTGAGAGAGGAGGGGGAGGGTGCGTGTGAGAGAGGCGGGGGAGGGTGCGTGTGAGAGAAGAGGGAGAGGGTGCGTGCTAGAGAGGAGGGGAGCGGTGCGTGTTAGAGAGAACGGGGGGAGGGGGCGGAAATTGTCTTTCTCTTGCGTAGCTTTATGTGGGAGAGGGTATCGGGGCTATTAATACGTAGATGTCGATACATATCCGGGCGAAGGCGCGGGCGTTCTTCCGTTGATTACCCTTCTATAGATGAGGGTCTCTCTCTCTCTCTCTCTCTCTCTTTCTCCTTCTCTTCGTCTCTCGGTCTCTATTGCTCTCTCTCTCATCTCTCTCTCTCTCTCTCTCTCCCTCGTCTCTCATCTCTCCTCTTCCTTCTCTCTCCTCGACTACTCCTCTTTGTCCTTCCTTCTCTTTTCTCTCTCTCATTCCTTCTCTTCTTCTCCGCTCTCTTTCCTCTCTCTTCTCCCCCTCCTCGCCCCTCTCTCTCTCTCTCTTCTCTTTCTGCTTCTCGTCTCGCTTTCTCTCACCACGTCTCTTTCTCTTTCTTCTCCCCCCCCCCTCTCTCCTCCTCCTCTTTCTCTGTCTGTCTCTTCTCCTGCTCTTCTCTCTCTCTCCTCTCCTCTCTCGTAACTATATATATATATATACTATATATATAATATATATAATATAATTGTGTGTGTGGTGTGTAGTGCTGTGTTGTGTGTGTGTGTGTGTGTTGTGGTGTTGTGTGTGTGTGTGTGTGTGTGTGGTGCTGTGTGTGTGTGTGTGTGTGTGTGTCAGTGTCGTACTGTAGCTCGCACACAGACACTGTCAGAAGGCAATATCGTCCGTCATCCTCCATCGCCAGATGACATTACAACTGGTGCAGTCTTGGACCCTATAGGCTAATGACGTAACTAGTTAGTCAATCATCGCTATAGAGCCGAGCAACCGTCGTTACTTGGGTTTGTAAATAATATATGTGTGGGGGGCGTGTGGGTGTGTGTGTGTGTGTGGGGGGGGTGCGAGCGCGTGTCGTGCGTGCTTGGCGTACGATCGCTGCCCGTAAGTAGCGTGCGTGATGTGCGTTGCGTTGTGGAGTAGTCGTGTGTGTGTGTGTGTGTGTTGTGTGTGTGTGTGTGTGTGGTGTGTGGTGTTGGGTGTGTGTCCTACTCTATCCATATATCCAGCACACCCGAACCGTTAAAGGCATCCATCCATCCATATTATATTATATTTATATATTATATATATATTATATATATATAATATATACTATATATAATGATATATATATTATAAGCCACGAGCACGTACCTACGCATGGATATGTTCATGGTGTGAGTAAACGCACGCTGTGTTAGCGCATCATGAACTTTTCTAAACAGCGTTCATGCGCCTTTATGCACTCCACGCAGTATCAAATACGCGTACGAGCCCGGGGGGCGGGGCGCACGCATTAAGCCACCGATACCTTGCACGACACTCACACAACACAACACACACCACACACACATCTATGCACACACACACAACCACACCACCACACATAACACTCGCCATTTCCTCTGACCGCACACAACACTCACTGTGCCAGCGTCCTATCGAGTGATTTCTTATTACACGCGGTCCGTGCGCGAGTACGTGCCGTAGTGCAACACTAACAAAGCGTAAGCGATACGAAGGGTCGGGGACGGGGGAGGTAGGAATTCTGATGGGTGCGATTGCGCGCCGTATGCCTACACGCTAAGAGCGCGATTTGCGGAGCGCGCAGACGTGAACGTGAACAACAAAGCGGCGGTTGAAACCGACACTGCGCTTATCGCATTAGCTAAACGGGCCGTCACCGCGCGTACGCCCCCCCCGCACTCTGCACCTGCCCTCCCTCCCCGCAGGTACGCCGTCTCCCCTGTACTCTCAGTCTACTCCACCTCCGTCCGCGTATAACCCTATCCCCCCACTCCTCCCCCGTACACCTATCCCCCGCACATCCCTCCCCAGTACTCCCTCGCCGTCAACGTCCCTACTCCCTCGCACTCCCCTTACTCCTTCCCCTCACTCTCCACCCCCCTTTCCCTGTAATTCGTCCCACCGAGATGAGGTGGAGAGCAGTGGCGCTAGCTAGGATTTTTTAAACAGGGGGCCAAAAACAGCGACTTCGCAAAATAGTGGAGGACTTATTATTTTTAATGGGTTCCTCCGCCTGCGCCTTTCCACACCCTACGTCCTCCACCTACTCTGCTCTGCAATCTTTGTTTTGCTTTCTTTGGTTTGCTTTTGGTTCTTTGCAAAGCAATTTTGGTTTTGAGCAAAGCAATCTTTGGTTTGCTTTGCATCTTGCAATCTGGCTCTGCAACTTTATGGGCGCCATGCAGAGGCGAATTTTGTTCGTTCGTTCTCTGCTCCCAAGATAAGTAACTGTTCTGTGGCGGCATCAAGCTTCCAAGGAAACTGGGGGGGGGGAACAGGCAACGAGGCGGGGGTATGGGGGTCTTCCCCAGAAAATGTTGAAAATGTAGATCGCAGGGGATAGTATTTGAGGCACTTTTTGAGTACATGTACAACCTTTATTCTGACTACGACAATTCCTTTTTTTAGTAGTAACAATTTCTTATTTTTATTTTTATTTTTTACTTTCGGATCAACAGTGGGGGGGGGGGTCATGGTCCCTTTTGCCTCCCTAACTACGCCACTGGGTGAGAGGAGGGAGATGCCGGGGCGTGGGGGAAAGGTAGGTTACTAGGCGGTATACTGTCGTGGCATGAACGTCGTTACAAAGGCAGCTGTGACGAAAGGCACACTCTGGTGTCATGAACGGATATATTAGAGGGGGGACTGACACTTGCCGTATCAGCCACGTTGTTACAGGGGCAGAGGTTACGAATACGTCACTCTCGTGTCATATATACGGCTTTGGGGGAATGGCGATTTCCCCGGCTTTTTCAGCACACGAACTGTTTTTTGGCTTTCCAACCCCCTGAAATTCCGCCATAGAAAACTTTATCAGATAAATGAAAGAGGACACCAAGAACGATAAAAAACATGATAGCCTTACACAGGGCTAGAGTCAAACTGTTGAAGATATAGCGTGGAGAAGACGTGAGGGGGACACCATGGGTGACATCATGTGCGCAGATATAAGATGGACGATGACAAGGGTAATGCTCACGGTGACATGTGCCTGGTTATGATATGTGGAAGATGACAGAAAGACGAAGGCTGCCCAGTGTGTGGAGTGAATCTTGTTGTGTAAGGAAATATAGCGGGGAGAAGGAAGACATGAGAGCTCGCTTATATTGTGTCGTCTATTATTTATGGTCTGATTTTCCATCACGCTTCGTCTCATCTCTTTCTCTCTGTCTCTTTCTCTCTCTCTCTGTGTGCGCGCGCGCG
>NW_014579913.1:0-549 GCF_000485595.1 Priapulus caudatus | reverse complement strand
CCCCTCCCTCCCCTCCCTTCCCTCCCTCCCCCTCCCTTCCCCTCCCTTCCCCTCCTCCCCCCTCCTCCTCCCCCCTCTCTCTGCACTCCGCCGCCGCTGCTGCCGCCTTCATTACGCAAGCAGACGACAGAGGAAATCTCAGACACGCTGCAGCCGATGATTGCATTCGAAATCCTCTTACTACGTGAGGATGCTGTGCACTCTCTCGCCTTCCACGAGGCGTCTGTTTGGAAATCCTAGTGCAGCAGACGACGATGATGTAACAGACGACGATGACGTAGCAGACGACGGTGACGTAACAAAAGACGATGACGTAGCAGACGACGATGACGTAGCAGACGACGGTGACGTAGCAGACGACGATGACGTAGCAGACGACGATGACGTAACAGACGACGATGACGTAGCAGACGACGGTGACGTAGCAGACAACGATGACGTAGCAGACGACGATGACGTAGCAGACGACGATGACGTAACAGACGACGATGACGTAGCAGACGACGGTGACGTAGCAGACGACGGTGACGTATCAGACGACGGTGACGT
>NW_014579912.1:22745-25035 GCF_000485595.1 Priapulus caudatus | reverse complement strand
AGAACCGCCCATGTCTATTCGATATCACTAGTAGTACTGCCCCTACCAGTGTCAGAATTGCATTGAAATGTTCTTTTTTCATTCTAAAATAACGCTGGTACGTCACTGAATCTTCAAGCTCCAGTTCTCTCACTAAATTAATAAAAACACCACGCGAATCACGTCGCAGCACCCACGTACGTGCCCATGTACGTCTCTCTCTCGCTGCTGTCTGTCAACGACGCCGACGCATAATTATTAAATATATTCCAATAATTTGAAGAACGGCTATCGTGGTGTCAATGGGCGCTTCCATTTTGAACAGGTCACGTCTAGTTCATACAGTGGTATGTTGCTGACAGATGGATGCATTGTCGCCGGGTCCCGCACACGTGGCGATTTTTATTGACAGTACTGACCGATAAAAATCGCCACGCATAATTATGAAATATATTCCAATAATTTGAAGAACGGCTATCATGGTGTCAATGGGCGCTTCCATTTTGAACAGGTCACGTACAGTTCATACAGTGGTATGTTGCTGACAGATGGATGCATTGTCGCCGGGTCCCGCACACGTGGCGATTTTTATTGACAGTAGTGAGTACTGACCGATAAAAATCGCCACGTGTGCGCCCGGCTTAAGGCAATGATAGTTATCGCGATACACACACGCAAATACGTATGCACGCACGCTGGCAGCCTGGCACGCACACCAATGCTCACTGAAGAAATTTCAACGTTCGCACGCACACACAAACGCGCGTGCATGCACCCACACATTTGACTTAATGCTCACTAAAGAAATTATGTTTGAGGAAACCCAGTTTGCAAAGTGAAACAGCGAATTGTAATGACGTACTGCGCTGCAGCTGCACGGGTTCATTCTGTATTGTTCTGTACCTTCGTAAATGTACAAAGCCAAACATGTAGCCGGCCTGCATGCCAATTTGTTAGCTAGCTATCGCGTTCCGGACCTTCTCTCAAGCGGCTTTACTCCCTCTGGAATAAAAAATTGAGCATTTTAGGAATTTTTTCGACCCCGCGGCAAATATTATACGGGAGGCGCGGCTCACCGAATTATCGGTCTGATCCCGACAGGCGGCAAGCCAAAATCGCGGATGAAAATGTTTTTATTGGTACAACATTCCTGCCTTCAGGATGGCTCTGAAATATTAATGTTATAAGCGTATGTAAGTTTCGTTATTCAAATAGCATTATTAGGAAAGAAACGAGAGGTGTCCTATCTTGTATACGGATGAAGCCTTCTGTCTATATTGTAGTGGCTAAAGCCTGAAGTTTTCTGCTTTATAAATGTCAAATTCTGCTTTCTTCTGCTTTACAAATCTCAAATTCTGCTTTCTTCTGCTTTCTAAATTNTGTGTGATGCTGCCTTCTCAGAATCGGGTGCTGTGAAGAGACACATAAGGACCCACACGGGAGAGAAACCATACAAGTGCGAACTGTGTGATGCTGCCTTCTCAGAATCGGGTGCTGTGAAGAGACACATGAGAACTCACACGGGGGAGAAACCGTACAAGTGCGATCTGTGTGATGCTACCTTCGCACAATCAGGTAATCTGAAGACACACATGAGAACTCACACGGGAGAAAAAACAAAGAATAAAAAATCATTTAAATGTAACATTTGAAGTGAAGAGTTAGCTCTGAAAACACCCTATAATCACACATGACAATGACTCTATAGAGATGTCAAACAGATGTAAGCAGAAAGTACATCTCGAACTCTCAGACTCACATGTAAGATCAGCTTGGCTCTATGAAGAAGCGAGCACACTGCACGCGTGTGAACTGGAGCAGTGTAGAATACCAACTAATGCAACTCGACTGTTAAAGTTTCTTTCCAAAGTGGAAGCTGGACTAGGAATTAATTGAAAAAGTCTTCAAACCTTTAAGGTATACAACCGGACTGTGTTATGTTTGTGATTTCTTTGGTGTTTTGAATCAACCTAACATGTGGCCCTGAAAACTCTTTGTAACCATTTCTAAGTAACTGTACGTTTGAACACTGGTCTAATAAAACGCATTATGATTCATAATATCAATGTCTACCATCAATAATAAAAAATTACCAAGAGATGTATAGTGTATATGTTTGTGGGGCGGTGTATTTGTGTGCGTGCGTGCGTGTGTGTGAGAAAGCAACAAATGATAAGAATAAAGAAAGCTGTTACTGTGCGAAGCAAGTTCATAATAATATGCAAAATGGGAAACGAACCATAAGAGAGAGAGAGAGAGAGAGAGAGAGAGAGAGAGAGAGAGAGAGAGAGAGACAGAGACAGAGACAGAC
>NW_014579912.1:14228-19020 GCF_000485595.1 Priapulus caudatus | reverse complement strand
TGCGAAATTATAGGTAATGTGAAATAAGAAGAGCTAATTGCGGGAGGGTCCGCCAGGAACATATATATATAGTATATATATATATATATATATATATAGTGGGTCTTCGGCGGTGTCGACCGCGTCACCAAGGAAGAGTTCCTGTTGCCCGTTGCCACCAGGGATGCGGCCACCCTTCTTCCCCTCTCCATGCAGCACGTACGCTAATATACAGTTTTCATAATTCTCATCTATGATTCGTTAAAAATTAATAAATGTGATTTTGTATAATATTGTATGTATGTGTATACTATAGGAATTTTACAATTAGGTAATAGTTTGCAAGCGTGGTAATTTAGTATTTACCTGCTAATCATTTATAATATTTTGTCGAACAACAATAATTAATCACAGTTTTTAGTCTGCAGTGGTGGAGCGGCGGTTTTGAGCGACGAATAGAGGGCGTACCACCAGCTAGGAAACATCAATGCTGGGTACGCCCACCTAACAGTCAACCATAGCCGCAATTCCGTCGACCCTGTCGCCGGAGCGCACACACAGACCGTAGAAAATACGTGGCCGCAAGTGAACCGAATGCACCGCAGGTAAATGCTAATTCCTACATAGCATAAACAAATTGTTAATTAGCGGTTTTGCATTTTACAACAATCATACATCAAACATCACTGGCATTGCCGACCACATATTAGCACGAATATCAGTGGCGCTTGCGGTTCGGTGGGGTCGACGCGTTCCCTCCACCACATGTGTGATAGCATTCGTCAGTGCTATTCGCTGTATAAGGTGTGTATATTCTACTACAGCATATATTGATATCCACACATTAAATGCGCTATAATTAGTCGCAACGAATGCTTCGTTGTAAGTCATTGATAACAAAAGCAAATAGTCGACAACAGCAACAACTTGTGTTATTTTGAGTAACAACAATTTTATAGCAGGCATTTATAAATGTGTATTTTGTTTCATGAATTCGTGATTAACTGTCTCGTGTATCAATTGCAAATAATTATATCAGCAGTAAAGTAATAACTGTTTTAAATCCGATTCATGTTGCGAATATAAATTGATTTGATGAATGTTCACTCATATCATATATAACACGATGAAATGATTTTTAAGGCAGAGGTGGCCGCATGACCCTCCGCACATCCTAAGTATAGGACTCGTCGATCTTCAATAACAATATTTCAGAACGAAGTATTGCTTGCAGCGCACAAGTTAGTTCAGTCCGCACTCGTGCTTTTCGACAAGTCTTCAAATCTTGTTCAGAAGTATATCAGTTAAATTATTCAGATCCTGCATGAATGATTTTTACTCTACGGCATCTCCACCAAATGCCGTCTTTACACCTCAGTTGCCGTTCCACCATTTGCTGGTAATTGCATGCAACATTACAGCAGTGCGTTTGCTCGCAGAAACGCGATTGTACTGGGCACGTAAAAACAGTTTTCAACCAATCGCATCCATGTCATTGCTGTGCAATGAAGATTGCTATACTTATAATAAATACGTACTTTTGCGAAAGAAAATTGTTACACGCTCGTGAGATTTTTCCCGAAAATGTCAATTTCTACGTTATGAAACTAACCAACTTTGATGCAGAACAAAAACAAGCATATTCATAATAACTTTTTGCATGTTCTACACAATGTATATTTAGAAGCCTTTGACAACATAAAATCATAGAATATTTTGAACTGTTTTTGTTAGAATATTGTTTAATCCCTTCATATTTCGTTTCTCTGTTACGAGTCTTTGTGTCTCTGTTATATCCTAAGATTTAAGTAATTATATGTTTCGGGATTTTCTCTCCAAGTTGTCCCTATGCGTTTTTCCCTGAGCAACGTCGGGTGCAACAACATAACACATCAGGTATGCACGAGAGAGATATCAAGCCAGAATATCAAATAAGAAACCTGGAAATTCTATTGAGTGAGGTTTTTAAATACGTCTTTGCACATTATGTTAGTTGACGTTACACAATATAATTATTCAACTGTGTTAGTTGTGATTTAGTTAGATGTGATGCTAATTGTGAAACACTGACCAACTAGAGCTTGTTCTTCACAAGCGAAATCTACATAGTAACTTACTGTAAAGGGAGTATACAGTGTATAACGACACCGTGCAAGCGATGGGTTTAAAATAGCATATATTATTCGATGAAAATGTGACGCTTTAATATATAAACAGATTATAAGTCGATATAGGGAAGACTAGGTGGCATACCAACAGCCGAGCGAGCTTTTAAGAGTGAGCTACGCTATATCCCCATCATTATAGCCATCGCTTAATCAGCCATTAGATGGCGTAAAAACACTCTTATACGCCAGGATCTTAATTACTTGCGCAGTTGTAAAATATGGTTTGTAGGTGTTGCCAAGCATTGTTTAATACACATAAAATGAGATGCATTAGAAAGGGTTGCAGGGTGCTGTGAAGAGCTGAGACTTCAAGAAGTCAGAGATGCGGGATTGCTTGGTGTACGTAAGAATATTATGTATACGGTAATTTGTTGTTAGTGTTTGTTTATAAGGCTGGGTAATCCTGCTTTTGTAGAAACAACAATCAACATCCCTGCAGTGTGGATGCGACTTACGCACCAAGCCCAGGAGAGACCATAAGATAGTTTTACACCAATGTTTGTGGGCGAGGTGCATAGTTGCTTTTGCAATTATTTAGGGGAAGCGACCACCTGCTGTCCTGCTATCAGGAGATCAGACCGGTTACCCGGGTTTCAGGATATCAGACCGGTTTCATCATAACAGCAGGTATATATAATCACACCATTAACGTTCGTAACATACGAGAGCACCACACGGACGTTCAGTGACTTCATTGGGTAAACGGATGTTTCTTATATTAATTGAGTATATTTATGTTGATCATGATTATGTGCTGACCTTACAGTCGTTTAAATGACGCGTGAGTTTAGATGAATATAAAGAAGAGTAGGTCGCATCGATTATGCAGACGTTGACGGAATGCTATGAATAAACATGCACCTTGTGCTAGTTAATAAGCTACATTACCTTATAGGCCAAAGCGTATTAGTTTTGCAATATCACTTTGCTGGTAGCTAAGAAATGTCTAATTGAAATCCGTGAATTTGGTAATCTGGCGCCAACGCTAATTGCTTGCCCAAGGCCAAATAAGCCTCGCGATTTCGGTGTCGGTGACGTCATCATGTTGCTACAGGATAGTTTGAGCAGCGAGAGTTGTTTGTCCGGGATAAATTGTATGCCTAGTGAGGCAGTCGTATCAGATATGAGGAACAAGTAAATACCCTTTGTTGCTAATGAACGGTACCCACAGTCTTCAATTTGCTCGGACACAGGTGTATTCGTTTACCAATAGAACGTAAATACGCGTAGTGCCGTCTGCTTCCCATGTTTAGTCTGTGGCCGTGGTTAGTCCGCGATCCCCCCCCCCCATAGTGTTGGTCCAACACAGGCCAACTTCATTATCACGATCAGCGTCCGTGATTAGTACGTGGATTCCACGTTCATTACAATCAGAGCTAGCGTAGGGCCTACTGTTACGTATACAGTTACGGCACTGTACTATCAGGATGGTACTATATCGCTAGCGTGCCAACTGAGCGGCAGCGTGCCAGCAGCAAGAGCTTGCAATAGCTGGAGATGAGTGCGCAGAGATACTGCCTGAACGTAATGAACACGGACGCTCGTGATAAGGTAAAATGACAAGGTAAGGATATAACGTTTTATCGGGGCTGTCCGTTTATAGTACGTGGGTGTCCGTCAGTTTTCGTTCGTGTGTTCTGCACCATTTACGTGTTTCCCATTTCATAGTGTAATGAACTTGCTGTACGCAGGTTCGTAAGATTCGTCAAATTGGGTTCTAATATCCTTTTCACATATTATATGTTGCTTGTAATCTCAAGATCTTCGTATATTCATTTATTCCCAAGAGTAATTAAACCATAGCGTACGGAATGCGCACTCAGACCACTAGGATCGAAATCACTGACGGCCGAGCATACGTGCGAAAAT
This sequence comes from Priapulus caudatus, assembly GCF_000485595.1. Classification (NCBI taxonomy): domain Eukaryota; kingdom Metazoa; phylum Priapulida; class Priapulimorpha; order Priapulimorphida; family Priapulidae; genus Priapulus; species Priapulus caudatus. The sequence goes on along the minus strand of NW_014579912.1, from coordinate 15,004 downwards.
GTCCGGTGCACTATAATCTGTATGACACCGCTTCGCCGGTTACGGCCGGTCATAGCGGGTTAGGCGGGTTGAAACTGTCAACAACGGATTTATTTGACCGCGGATTTCAATTGGACATTTCTTAGTAACCAGCAGTGATATTGGACAAACTAATACGCGTTTGGCTATACGGTAATGTACACAAGGTGCCAGTTACTGTAGCATTCGTCAACTTTGCATAATCGATGGACCTACTATTCCTTTAATTCGATGTTCAGAATAAACAGTTATATTGCAAACATAAACAGGGCGCGTTTTTGTTCTACATCAATACGCGGTGTTCAATGCATTGATTTCTATTCTCTTTACTAATTTGTAGAAGAGCCTCTTATAGGACGTGAATTCTACAAGTGAGACGAGGCTGTCTTCGAAGCAAAACACGTGGTCATAACCTGAACGCCAGACAGGGTAGACATATCTTACGTGTGTGACCAGTACGTGGCCGCTTTCCCAGAAGCACGATGGAGTACGTGAGAATTAATTCCGGGACAAATCCATATGAGTGCAAACTGTGTGATGCTGCCTTCTCATTTCTGAGTAGTGTGAAGACACACATGAGAACTCACACTGGAGTGAAGCCGTATAAGTGCGATCTGTGTGATGCCGCATTCTCACAATCGGGTTCTCTGAAGACACACATGAGAACTCACACGGGAGAGAAACCATATGAGTGCGATCTATGTGATGCTGCCTTTGCACAATCAGGTACTCTGAAGACACACATGAGAACTCACACG
>NW_014579912.1:3862-8204 GCF_000485595.1 Priapulus caudatus | reverse complement strand
ACGCGTGATGTTTAGATGATATTAATTCAATGTTCGGAATAAACAGTTATATTGCAAACATAAACAGGGCGCGTTTTTGTTCTACATCAATACGCAGTGTTCAATGCATTGATTTCTATTCACTTTACTAATTTGTAGGAGAGCCTATATATATAGGACGTGAATTCTACAAGTGAGACGAGGCTGTCTTCGAAGCAAAACACGTGGTCGTAACTTGAACGCCAGACAGGGTAGACATATCTGACGTGTGTGACCAGTACGTGGCAGCTTTCCCTGAAGCACGATGGAGTACGTAAGAATTAATTCCGGGGAAAATCTATATGAGTGCAAACTGTGTGATGCTTCCTTCTCCTATCTGAGTAGAGTGAAGTTAGACATGAGAAGTCACACGGGAGAGAAACCGTATAAGTGTGCGCTGTGTGATGCTGCCTTCACATTATCGGGTAATCTGAAGACACACATGAGAACTCACACTGGAGTGAAGCCGTATAAGTGCGATCTGTGTGATGCTGCCTTTGCACAATCAGGTACTCTGAAGACACACATGAGAACTCACACGTGAGAGAAAACGAAGAAGAAAAATACGAAAGGAAATATCCTTTAAATGTAACATTTGAAGTGAAGAGTTAGCTCTATAATCACACATGGCAATGCATAATAACTCTATGGAGATGTCGTACAGATGTAAGCAGAAAGTACATCTCGAACTGTCAGACTCACATGTAAGATCAGCTTGGCTCTGTGAACAAGCGAGCACACTGCACACATGTGAACTGGAGCAGTGCGGAATACCAACTAATGCAACCCAACTGTTACAGTTTCTTTCCAAATTAGAAGCTAGACTAGGAATTAATTGAAAAAGTCTTCAAATCTTTAAGGTATACAACCGGACTGTGTTATGTTTGTGATTTTTTTGGGTGTTTTGAATACCTAACCTGTGGCCATGAAAACTCTTTGTAACCTTTTGTAAGTAACTGTACGTTTGAACACTGATCTAATAAAACGCATTATGATTCATAATATCAATGTCTACCGTCAAAGTCAGAACCCATGGTAGTATGTATGTGTGTGAGCGTGTGTGCATTCATATAAATTTATATGCACATAGTAGTGATGAAAATTGCAATTGTAAATAAATCATATATGCCTCACTTCTTTAGGTTTCAAAACCCAGACTTTTCACCAGACATACACGAGACCATAATATATCTGTTTGCAGTAAAATTGAACTTCTTCCACTCCAACAGTTAGGATTAGATCGGTTGCTGAGGAGATTCGATTGTGGGTCACGACTAACTTTTTAAGTTTTTAGGCAAGATGCTAGAAAAATTCACACACCCAGTGACCCATAACAGTTTATAAATTCAAGGTCAAAAATTAAAAAACACAAGCGAGCAGTGTATCACTGTATGTAAACGAGCTCTCTGTGCACATTACATGTAAGTTATAGAGAGCATTTATAGAGTCCTATATTGTTATAATATACTCTGACATTCATTAGAATTTAGAGTGGGTGGAAAATCATAGATTCACAGCGAAAAATACCGATCGCTAAATGTTGTAGTGAGGTGGGTTTGAGGTCGTTATAAACTTATATAGTCACAGTTAGCACAATTCCATGCCTAATTTTCGAACCCTGGACAAATATCGATAACAGTGTGATATGATAATAATGATATGATTGTAATATTAAAATTAATTTAAACATTGTTTAGACATTTATATAAAAGCAATGGAAAATAAAATATATAATACAATCATGAATATATGTATCAGAAAATAATTAATGATATAATACACCCTATCATCCTATGCATTGTGATGCTGCCTTTGCACAATCGGCTCACCTGAAGACACACCTGAGAACTCACACTCAAGAGAAACCATATAAGTGCGATCTGTGTGATGCTGCTTTTTCACAATCGGGTACACTGAAGACACACATGAGAACACACACGGGAAAGAAACCGTATAAGTGCGATCTGTGTGATGCTACCTTCGCACAATCAGGTACTCTGAAGACACATATGAGAACCCACACGGGAGAGAAACCATATAAGTGCAAGCTGTGTGATGCTGCCTTTCCACACTCGGGTACTCTGAAGACACACATGAAAACTCACACGTGAGGGAAAACGAAGAAAAAAATACGAAAGAAAAAATCATTTAAATGTAACATTTGAAGTGAGGAGTTAGCTCTATAATCACACATGGCAATGCATAATAACTCTATGGGGATGTCGTACAGATGTAAGCAGAAAGTACATCTCGAACTGTCAGACTCACATGTAAGATCAGCTTGGCTCTGTGAACAAGCGAGCACACTACACACAGTGAACTGGAGCAGTGCGGAATACCAACTAATGCAACTCAACTGTTACAGTTTCTTTTCAAAGTGGAAGCTGGACTAGGAATTAATTGAAAAAGTCTTCAAATCTTTAAGTTATACAACCGGACTGTGTTATGTTTGTAATTTTTTTGGTGTTTTGAATCTATACCGAACCTGTGGCCATGAAAACTCTTTGTAATTTTTTGTAAGTAACTGTACGTTTGAACACTGATCTAATAAAACGCATTATGATTCATAATATCAATGTCTACCGTCAAATTCAGAACCCTGTGTTACAGGTTGGTATTATTGATCATGTATACATAGATATGAGTACATTAGTATCAGGGGTTAATAATGACAAATATTTGTCTTATTAACCCCTGGTAGTATGTATGTGTGTGTGCGTGTGTGCATTCTATGATTCATGTAAATTTATATGCACATAGTAGTGATGAGAATTGCGATTGCAAATAAATCATATATGCCTCACTTCTTCTAGGTTTCAAAACCTAGACGTTTCAACAGGCATACAGAAGACTATAATAGATCTGTTTGCAGTAAAATTAAACTTCTTCTACTCCAACTGTTTGGATTAGATCGGTTGCTGAAGAGATTCGATCGTGGGTCACGACTAACTTTTTAAGTTTTTAGGCAAGATGCTAGAAAAATTCACACACCCATTGACCCATAACAGTTTATAAATTCAAGGTCTACATTTAAAAACACAAGCGAGCAGTGTATCACTGTATGTAAACGAGCTCTCTGCGCACATTACATGTAAGTTATAGAGAGCATTCATAGAGTCCTATATTGTTATAATATACTCTGACATTCATTAGCATTTAAAGTGGGTAGAAAATCATGGATTCACAGCGAAAAAGACCGATCGCTAAATGTTGTAGGTGTTGAACAACAGTAGATGGCGTTCATAGGCAGCAGGCCTGAATATAAGCATCGAACAGATATTAATTAAAAATACTCACACTGTTACTTCGCTTACACATCATACACTTTATTCATGTTAAATAACTACAGATTCATGCTCTATGCTCCGCTCGAAACTTTTGCCAGCTCTATGATGCGAATTTCTACAAAATTGTCTGACTACATTTCAAACACAAAAATGACCAACCGGTCGCTGTGACTATGCCACCTGACGAAATGTCACGAATACACAACAAGACTAATTTTACTTCTAATGCTTTCTAGACGTCCACGAGGCATCTAACTTGCGTGCATAATGCAAATTATTGCACTCTAGTGCTGAATTTCGGCGAAAAAAAGAGCCAAAAACGGCATTTTCTAGAGACGAAATAGTGCACAATTGCGGTGAACAATTGCGGAGGCTTACTGTTGTACGCCACCTGTAGTGAGAGGGGAATTTGAGGTCGTTATAAACTTATAGTCATAATTAGCACAATTCCATGCCTAATTTTCGAACCCTGGACAAATATCGATAACAGTAAAATGATATGATTGTGATATTAAAATTTATTTAAAAATTGTTTATACATATTTATATAAAAGCAATGGGAAATAAAATATATAATACAATCATGAATATATGTATCAGAAAATAATTAATGATATAATACACCCTATCATCCTATGCATAACATAGGTCGATAGCATTCAAGCAGATATGTAATAATATCTATAAAAACCCGAAGCACCAATCGATTGAAAGCATCCAAGGAAATAACACATCCGGTCGAAAAAGTCCCATTTAAAAATTCCCGTCTCCCGTGCATAAACCTACCCTGGTTGATCGTAAAATCGTTTTAACTTTTTCCACTACAATCCGCTGTACCGACCTATCGATATGATCGACTCCCACTCTCTCTGTCTTCCGTATACACTGCGGATGTATTGATATGATTGACTCACTCTTACTGGTTTTTTTTAAATATATACACTGCCGATGTATCGATATGAACGACTTTCACTCTCTCTGTCTTCCGTATACACTGCTGATGTATCGATATGATTGACTCTCGCTCGCTCTGCCTT
>NW_014579912.1:0-3076 GCF_000485595.1 Priapulus caudatus | reverse complement strand
TATACTTATAATAAATACGTACTTTTGAGAAAGAAAATTGTCACACGCTCGTGAGATTTTTCCCGAAAATGTCCATTTCAACGTTTCCATGAAACTAACCAACTTTGATGCAGAACAAAAACAAGCATATTCATAATAACGTTCCGCATGTTCTACACAATGTATATTCAGAAGACTTTGACAACATAAACTCATAGAATATTTTGAACTGTTTTTGTTAGAATATTGTTTAATCCTTTCATATTTCGTTTATCTGTTGCGAGTCTTTGTGTCTCTGTTATATCCTAAGATTTAAGTAATTATATGTTTCGGGATTTTCTCTCCAAGTTGTCCCTAGGCGTTTTCCTCTGAGCAACGTCGGGCACAACAACATAACAAATCAGGTATGCACGAGAGAGATATCAAGCCAGAATATCAAATAAGAAACATGGACATTCTATTGAGTGACGTTTTTTAAATACGTCTTTGCACATTATGTTAGTTGACGTTACACACTATATTCAATTTTGTTAGTTGTGATTTAGTTAGATGTGATGCTAATTGTGAAACACTGACCAACTAGAGCTTCTTCTTCACAATATACAGTGTATAACGACACCGTGCAAGCGATGGGTTTAAAATAGCATATATTATTATTCGACGAAAATGTGACGCTTTGATATATGAACTGATTTTAAGTCGATAGGGAAGTCTAGGTGGCATACCAACAGCCGAGTGAGCTTTTAAGAGTGAGCTACGCTATATCCGCATCATTATAGCCATCGCTTAATCAGCCATTAGATGGCGTAAAAACACTCTTATACTCCAGGATCTTAATTACTTACGCAGTTGTAAAATATGGTTTGTAGGTGTCGCCAAGCATTGTTTAATACACATGAAATGAGATGCATTAGAAAGGGTTACAGGGTGCTGTGAGGAGCTGAGACTTCAAGAAGTCAGAGATGCGGGATTGCTTGGTGTACGTAAGAATATTATGTATACGGTGATTTGTTGTTAGTGTTTGTTTATAAGGCTGGTTAATCCTGCGTTTGTAGAAATAACAGTCAACATCCCTGCACAGTGTGGATGCCACTTAAGCACCAAGCCCAGGAGAGACCATAAGATAGTTTTACAGCAATGTTTGTGGGCGAGGTGCACAGTTGATTTTGCAATTATTTAGGGAAAGCGACCACCTGGTGTCCTGGTATCAGGAGATCAGACCGGTTACCCGACAGTCAAGATATCAGACCGCGGTTTCATCATAACAGCAGGTATATAATGACACCATTAACGTTCGTAACATCAGTCTGATACGAGAACACCACACGGACGTTCAGTGACTTCATTGGGTAAACGGATGTTTCTTATATTAATTCAGTATATTTAGTTTCGTGATATATTATGTGCTTGACCTTACAGTCGTTAAATGACGCGTGATGTTTAGATGATATTAATTCAATGTTCGGAATAAACAGTTATATTGCAAACATAAACAGGGCGCGTTTTTGTTCTACATCAATACGCAGTGTTCAATGCATTGATTTCTATTCACTTTACTAATTTGTAGGAGAGCCTATATATATAGGACGTGAATTCTACAAGTGAGACGAGGCTGTCTTCGAAGCAAAACACGTGGTCGTAACTTGAACGCCAGACAGGGTAGACATATCTGACGTGTGTGACCAGTACGTGGCAGCTTTCCCTGAAGCACGATGGAGTACGTAAGAATTAATTCCGGGGAAAATCTATATGAGTGCAAACTGTGTGATGCTTCCTTCTCCTATCTGAGTAGAGTGAAGTTAGACATGAGAAGTCACACGGGAGAGAAACCGTATAAGTGTGCGCTGTGTGATGCTGCCTTCACATTATCGGGTAATCTGAAGACACACATGAGAACTCACACTGGAGTGAAGCCGTATAAGTGCGATCTGTGTGATGCTGCCTTTGCACAATCAGGTACTCTGAAGACACACATGAGAACTCACACGTGAGAGAAAACGAAGAAGAAAAATACGAAAGGAAATATCCTTTAAATGTAACATTTGAAGTGAAGAGTTAGCTCTATAATCACACATGGCAATGCATAATAACTCTATGGAGATGTCGGTACCGAGATCTCGTAAGGCAGAATCGCAGTACACTCCTCGAAACCTGTCGAGAACTCACTAACCATATAGTGAAGTACTCCAAGCCTTGGGCTTGTGAAACAAGCCCGCGAGCACCACCCTGCGACACATGTGAAACTGGGTAGGCAGGGTCGCCGCCGGGTAATACCACACTATGCAACCCATACTTGCTCTACAGTTTCGATTTCCAAATGATTAGAAGCTTAGACTTAGGATATTAATGAAAAAGTCTTCAAAATCTTTCAAGGCGCTATTCAAGGGCTCCGGACTGGTGTTGGGGTATGTTTGGTGGATTTGTTTGTTTTGAGCGACGCTGATGGGTGTTTTTGAAATACCTAACCTCGTGGCCGATGAAAACTCTTTGCTACGCCTTGTGTACGGAAGGTCGCACCGCCAGGAGGTGTGCAGCGAACCTGGGACGTGTTGCAACACCTGATGTCTGATGTACGTAAAGACGAATTCGTATCGATTCTCAGAATGATCAGCATTGCGTACCGTCAAAGTGCAGAACCCATGGTAGTATTGTATTCTGGTCGGTAGTTGAGTGTCGTGTGCCTTCATATTTAAATATTCATGCATCATGAGTAGTGATGAAAATTCTGAATTGTAAATACAATCATATATGCCTTCACTTCTTTAGGTTTTCAATAACCCAGCACTTTTCACCAGACATTACGACGAGACCATGAATTATATCTGTCTTTCAGTAAAATTGAACGTTCTCGCCACTCAAGCCGTTAGGATTAGAATCGGGTTGCCCTGAGGAGATTTCGAGTTCTGTGGGGGTCGAGCGACTGTAACTTTTTTAAGTTGATGTTTTTAGGGCGACATGATGCTAGAAACAATTCAGCAAACACCCAGTGACACATAACAGTTTTATAAACTTCAGGCGGTCAAAAATTTCAATAAAACACAATAGACAAGAGGTCGGCCGCCAGCTCATCGTCCCCCTAGGCGCTCTTCTTCTTTGT
>NW_014579911.1:34244-43965 GCF_000485595.1 Priapulus caudatus | reverse complement strand
ACTATATATATATTATATATATATAATATATATATATATATATTATATATATAGAGAGACAGAAGAAGATATATATACACAACACAACACACATACATACATACATATTCATAAAATTCTGTGCTAATGAGTAAACGACATGTATGCTGCTCCGTCGGGTGCTCTGCAAAACAGCATACATGTCGTTCACTCACAGAATTTTATGAATATGTATGTATGTATGTATGTATGTGTGTGTATATATGTAGCAGCGTATTTAAAGTGTAATTAAATTGGTTTAGATCTGCGCATCTCCCCCCCCGCGCTCCTCGCTCGGACACTCAGGAGGTGTGGTCGGGAGAGGAGTGCGCGTTCATTACGCGATTGCTACAGGATCGATGCTGGCACTTAGGTGCTAGCATCGACGTCCTGGCAGCGTTTCAAGTGTAGCGGTGCGTGATTGAATTAGTTTAGGCCCGCGTAATTGTATCTCCCGTAACCTCCCGTAATCTCCCGCGCTCCTCGCTTAGAAGCTCGATAGAGCTCTAAGTGGGGGGCGTGTCTGTGGCCGAGAAGGCAGAAGCACTCGAGAGATGAATCCTCTCTCTCTCTCGAGAAAGCGGGAGTGCGCGGGTCAGAGTAATTGAGTTTAGAGCCGAAATTGAGCTGGCTAATCCGCGGCACTTCACAGCTCGATCGATTGTCACTTCTCGCGCGGCACTTCAAAGGGGCCCTCCCTCTGATGTGATATTGCGGGATTATAGATAGGATTATAGATGACGCACGCGTGACGCACGCGTGACGCACGCGGGACTCATGTAGGTTACGCGGTCGTGGCTGGCGTATATAAGCCGAGCGCCGGGGAGAGTCGAGGAATTCGGCTTCACCCAGGCACCGGCAGACACGACCGCGACAACGGCTGTAATCACTCGCAGAAAAGTAGTAAACGACTAAATCATGGTAACCACTGGCTTTCTTGTATTCTTGGCTCTGACTTAACGTAGTAACATAGTAACTCTACTCGTACGCTGTCGAAGACGGCGCTACATTTGGTACCGCGAGAGTCGCTCAAGTTCCTGGTTGCGGCCACTTCCAAGGTGCTGCCTATACGATCACTCTGCCGTCGCTAACCTCTGCCAACCGCTTCAGGCTGACGATCCTATATCAGCGCCGTAACGTCGGCTCGGTAAGTAAGACTATTCTTTGCCGGTTTATATCTAAGTTCTAGTATAACTACGTTATTCACCCTTCACTTGTGCATATCGTATGCGCGTGTTGCGTGCTGCTTGCATTGATTCATCGTACGTTTTGCCGATACCAACGCCGTTCAACAGTTTTATGATTGATGTCATCCTTGCTCGGATAATCTATCCCTACTCCCTAACCACGTTCCACGCGCACCCCACGGCATCATGGCGGCGCCACAACCACCCCAGTATGATATTGCAGACATCGCGCATTTATTTAGCGAATCATTGCGCCCCACCGTTGACGCTGCCGCTGCTTCATTTCAACACGGGTTACGTGTCGCNCGGTTTTACCCTCAATTTCACATCAATTCAGACTTACCTGGACTCGTTGCACAAAGATGTGCGCAGGATGTACAAATCACAACCAGCGGCAGCCCCATACTCCCCATCCCCCTCCTCTGACGATGAATACTTCGCAGCCTTAAACCGTGACATCAGATCTCTCGTGCAGGCCCATATGGCATGGTTTCGCCAACGCTTGCAAACACTTAATCTCCGTTTGAGGGACCTGCACTCGTTGCATAAGTCAAGAGAGAAACGCGCTATAATTGGTGGCCTTGGTAAACTTGCAAATTTTTTATTCGGTACGGCTACCGATGATGACATTGAGCAACTGCAATGGCAGTTATCTGCATTAGGTACGACACAGGAACGAATTTTGACTGTAATTGACGAATCCCTCACCGTCATAAATTATACTCGCATTGAGACAGAAATGAATACGGAGGTGTTTGGAAGGCCGTTACTTTAAACATGAGTGTGCGCACACTTGTGGTTAAATCCCGGGCATGAGAAATTACATGGGACGACCTCTGTGGCACGGGAGTTCATTGCGATTACACACCTCCAGCTATCCCTTTCAAGTTTGACAGTAGCATTCGATAACGTCCAAACCACCCTCGACACTACGATACACGCCATCTCCGTTTTGCTGACGGGCCGCTTGCCCGCCACGCTGTTACCCCCCCACCAGTTACGTCAAGTTCTACTAACTATCGAAAGCTCCCTGACCCCCACGATATCGATGCCACATAGCCCCCACGCAGACTTGTTTTACTATTATAACCTTATACAGGCTATAGTGGTCCCCGTCGACATGGGCCTACACGTAATCGCATTTTTACCTTTAACATATAACGAAATGACGTTTCAGATGTACCAAATTTTAACACCGCCAGTGTTTCTCGGTAACTCCACTGCGGCGGCATACTTCGAAATTTCTCAAAATTTCATTGGAATTTTCCTCGGCCATGCCAACTACGTGCAACCAGACGAACCCGCCGTACGATCATGCTTATGCAATCATCAAGAGGTCTGTGATGTCAGATCTCCCATTTACCCAATCTCGACAGCGATTACGTGCCCAGTCGCGCTATTTCTAAATGACGCCGCCCTTATCTCCACATTATGTACAAGGCACGTTACGTTTTACGCACGGCCGACGCCGCGCGCCACCTACCTCGTTGACGGAAGCTGGCTAATATCTACGCCCCACCCACTACGTTTGGCCATATCGTGCCAGTCAGACCCCACGGCACAGGTGACAACTAAAGAGTTCCTCGTCCAACAACAACAGACAGTTACACTGCACTCTGGCTGTAAAGCCGAGTCTAAGCATTTTACCTTGCCATCATATTTCCACCACGAAACCGCTGTCGACGTCCAAATCAAAATACCCCTACTCGATCGCCTGTTTCACCACACAGTCCCTACAATATGGACAGACATGTACGACGCAAAAACGCCTGTCAACTGCTGACTCGGAAGACTTAATCCCACCAGAAGTTGTACCTCCTAGTTCATATGCGCACGCTGACCTCGACGTAGCATACACTGACCTAGTAACTGCGGTCAAAAACACCAAACGCTTGCCATCTATTGCCTCGTCTTATACAGGAATAGGCAGCTCAGATATCACGGCCGCCACGCATCATTCCGTAATTTATAGCGGTCTCACATCTCTTCTGCTCACCGTTGTAGTCGCCATCACATACTGGTATTGTTGTCGGTGCCGCTGCCCGCACACCCCCGAACCCCAACCCCAACCGACTCCCGCCGACCGCACGCCCCTCCCTCGACGACGTACATGGGTCGAGAGTACCTCTCCCTCCCCTATCACAATAAGACCCCGCTCGCTATATTCCGGTATGCCACTCACGGTCCTCGAACCTCAGCTGCGAATGGGTTCCTTCGCCCCTGAAACACCCACCCTCCAGCCCCACGTAGATGGTCACCCAGGTCCATCCTCCTTTACCAACACCCCACGGCCTACCTCGATACTGGTACGATCTCCTCCCAATGTCGATATATTGCAGGCAGTGTCCGACACTCCCTCCACATCTCCACCCCCAATGGTTATGGCTAAGGCCTCCCCACTCACTCCCATACTACACCGGCATATTTCGCTGCGATCCCGATCGGCGCAGCGTACGATGCCGACACCCGTTCCCTGCCCAATAGCCGCACCCCGCGCTGTGTAGCCGCCCCGCAAGTGCCACACTTCGGAGGTTTGGCTAGCTGGTCAGCAACATGAATCGCAAGTCTAGTATGTACTCTATAAGTGGCCCATTAGTTAATTAATACCGGCATAAGCATAGTCTTACAACCTCCGACAACGTGCAGCGCATTAGCCGCTAGCACAAGTAGTAATCGCTAGCGGGGATAATTGTATTACCACGCTTAGTTAATGGCAGGTATTTGTCACTAGCCAGGTAAGGCGGATTATTACCTTCTACTCAGTCCGCGGATTGCATGAGACACGACCGCACTCTACAAGCAGTTTTGTGCCCTTATGGCACTAACCGGGCAGTTGCTATTATATACTGTCCCGGCTAACCCGGTGCCACGTGTTACGTCCACCAATTGACATTGTCAGGAACAAGCCATGAACGACGGAGACGGGCAACAACCCGAACAGCAGCAGCCATTGACACTGTCGTCTCCGCTGCCGGCAGACGCCGGCGCCGCCTGCGCTTGCTCCATCTGCGCCAGGGCCACCTACCGCACTTGCACCTGCGCCCTCTGCGCCAGCGCACCCTTCACATGCACCGACTGCGTCAGCGCCAACATACCGTGCACCTGCTTCGCCTGTGCTGAGGCCGCCCGCGCCTGCATGGCCTGCACGGAGGCCGTCCGCGCCTACGCTCGCGCCGGGGCCGCCTGCGCCTGCATAGCCTGCGCCGTCGACGGCGCCTACGCCACTGCCACGCGCGCACGCGACACCTGCACCTACGCCACTGCCACCCGCGCACGCGCCACCGGCGCCTACGCCAGTGCCGCCTACGGGCGCAACACCTGCAACTGCCAGGCCTGCGTCGCAGGGCAGGGAGGACACGGGCTCTCCACCCCGCCAGGAGCCCGATTCCTTGGCATGGCGGCGCTGGGCCCGCAGCCAGACTCCACGGACGGCCCACGGGACAACGGCCCCCGGAATGGCGATAGGCCGTCGCCATTCCCGGAAGCACAATACGTCGGCTCACTTATCGGGACGGGCGCACCCGATGACCCGATGGTGTATGAATTTTTTGTTGGCGAGGACGACGACCCGGAAACCACGACGTTCAATCCGGACCACATCCGCCAGATTGCACGCAACCTGGCCATGACTGCCCTGTTGTCCGCAACCTCGGAAACGCCAGCACCCCCTCGCGAAGATGAGGAGGCACACGACCCTTGAAAGGCTGGAACGCATCGGCGGCCAGCCGGCGCAGGAAGAGGCCAGCTCGACCAGGACCAGGACCGGGAAGTAGCAATGTACGGTGTGGGCTATAGACCCACACCAGTAGCCCATTCATTATACATCACTTAATACACGTTCGAATATTGCGTATGAATTTATTGTGTAGTGCCATGAATTTACTGTGCGTGAATTTACTGTGCGCGAATTTACTGTGCGCGAACTTACGGCGCGAATTTATTGTGTGTCAATTTATTGTGCGTGAACTATTGTGTAGTGCCATGAAATTGAAATTATTGCGTATGAAATTATTGTGTGTGAATTATTGTGTGAATTATTCAGTGTGAATTCATGGTGTGTGCATTATTATGCGCAAATTTATTGTGTGTGAAACTAAAAATTTTGTGAATTTTAAAATTTAGAAACACGTAAGGCCAGCCGGGAGGCTGGCGTTTCGATGTCCGCGAAAAAGCGTACATCGGTTTAGTGGGGGGACGAATGTAGTAGCGTAAAAGCAGCATCTATGCATGCCTATAACTATAGCTTATATTAGTGTCCATAGGGGTGCATAAAGAAAGCCCACCGGCGCTATGCCGGGGGAGTGATGCAAGGGCGAGTACGCGTTCATTACAGGATCAATGCTGACACTTAAGTGCTAGTATCGACGTCCTAGCAGTATTTGAGTTGTAGCCGTTTCTGTTATTGAATCAGTCTAGGTCTGCGTCGCTCTCTAGAAAGCGAGAGCGCGCGAGTCGAGGAAATTCCGCGAGCTTGTTGAATGGAACCCTAAGTGAGGGGCGTGTCTGAGTGAACGGTCTGGCCGGGAACGATGCGCTTCTCGCTCGGGGTTTGAATAGAACCCTAAGTGAGGGGCGTGTCTGAGTAAACGGTCTGGCCGGGAACGATGCGCTTCTCGCTCGGGAGATGAATAGAGCCCTAACGAGGGCCTGTATCAACATAACGTCGCGGTAGAGTAGATGACGCGCGCGTGACGCACGCAAGGCGCGGTCGTGGCTGCCTATATAAGAGGAGGGCCGGGGAGAATCGAGGAATTCGGCTTCACCCAGGCACCGGCAGACACGACCGCGACAACGGCTGTAACCACTCGCAGAAATCATAGTAAACGTCTAAATCATGGTAACCACTGGCTTTCTCTTATTCTTGGCTCTGACTTAACGTTGTAACACAGTCACACTATTCGTACGCTGTCGAAGACGGCGCTACATCTACACCAGAAGTCAGCTCGTAAAGGAAAAGCTTGCAGAAGACGTGAAATTCAGAAAGAGGGCCGAAGATAGAAGTGGAGTGATAATATGACGGGACAAGCCCGGCTGTTTATTACGGGTTGACACCCAGACGCACCAATTTTCCAATTCACACACAGGCAGAGAACCAATGCGCGGATACATGTACAACAAGGNGAGAGCGCGCACGAGGGAAAGAGCGAGAGAGGGGGGGGGGGTGAGTAAGAGAGAGAGGGGGGGAGAGAGAGAGCAAGTGATAGAGAGAGCACGGGGGATAGAGAGAGAGCGAGAGAGAGAGAGAGAGATAGAGAGAAATCAAAAGCTACGCGTAACTTTTTCAGTGTAATCAGTTTTCATATGCACTTATTCAGACACCATAAGTAGGAAGAGCAGACGTATCGTATCGGTGACGCTTCCAGTCTGTCTTAAGATAGCCCGCAATGCTCCCCCACACCACCTACACGTATGTGCCGCCGCCGCGGAATAAAATAATAATAATAATAATAATAATAATAATAGAAGTTAAATAAGGGGAAACGAGACAGTAGCGAAGCAATAATCGCTAACAACTAAAATAGGCCTATTGTGAGTTACGATACTACAATTATAGTGTATATTTTCCCAGTAAAGCAGCGTGCGTGTTACAATTGTTTTCGATTGTCTTTACAATTCTATTGAAGTTTTTGTTTACAATTGTCTATTTTCATCGTTAACGTACTAGTGTGAACAATTAGTACAGGATTTTTTCACTGACCGACACTTAGAGTGCGATCGCGTCGCAGGGACAGTTCGGCCTAAGTACTCCTGCGACTGCCGGCGACGGGTCTGCGACGCTCAGTGACTGGAAAATTGTCAGTCGCAGCAAGTAGCGCATGTTATAATTTTGCGACGCTACGCGACTGTTTGCACCCGTCGCTTGCATTGTTTTACCCGACCTAAGCTGCCTTGCGACCGCTGCAACGAGATTCGAATGCATAATGAACAATGCATAAAAGCGAACAATGCAAATGAAACAATCAGTGCATACAGTCATATGCACAACATGCACAAAGTATCAAGTCATGTGAACACATTTAGTTGCGCGATCGATAGGCGATCGTCACATCGACCTAGCGCCTTCTGCGACTGCCTGCGACTGCCAGTGTCAGTCGCTGCTCGTCGCTGTCAGTCGTGTCGCTGTCGACTCACTGTCGCTGTGAGATGCAATGCGTCGCGTCGCGCCGCATTCAATCGCAACCCGACCTAAGGCCGGCTTTACGCATAATTAAAATTCACAGACGACACCGACGACGACACAGGAAAACGCTTTCCTTCCGAAGAAGCAAAATCTGGCGTGAAAACGCGTCAAGAAATAAAATTTCCGCCTATACTTTCTAGCGATACTACCCACCGATATTTTCCACTGATAATTATCACCAATACTTTCCACGGATACTTTCTACCGATACTTTTCACCGATACTTTTCACCAATACTTACGAAACAGGGAAACAACTCCACGTACACCAAATTTACAAGGGCACAGCGAATAGTATATAGCACGAGAGTCACACAAGAACACGTCCAGAAGTAAACGTCTACCGATACTTTCCATCGATACTTTTTACGGATACTTTCCACCAGTACCTTCCACCGATACTTTCCACCTATACTTTCCACAGATACTTATGAAACAGGGAAACAACCCCATGTACAACAAATGTAGAAGGCCACGGCGAATAATATTAATTTAGCGCGATATTTACACAAAAACACGTCCAGAAGCAAACGTTCACCAATACTTTCCACCGATACTTTCCACCCATACTTACAAAACAGGGAAACAACCCCACGTACAACAAATTTAGAAGGCCACAGCGTTAATAATAATTTAGCGCGATATTTACACAAAAACACGTCCAGAAGCAAACGTTCACCGATACTTTCCACCGATACTTTCTGCCAGTACTTTCCACCGATGCTTTCCACCAATACTTACGAAACACAGAAACAACTCCACGTACAACAAATTTTCAAGGCCACAGCGAATAATATTAATTTAGCGCGATATTCACACAAAAACATGTCCAGAAGCAAACGTTCACCGATACTTTCCACCGATACTTTCCACCAATACTTACGAAATAGGGAAACAACTCCACGTACAACAAATTTATGAGAGCACAGCGAATAATATTTAGCGCAATATTCACACAAAAACACGTCCAGAAGTAAACATCGATGCAGCGATACTTTTCACGGATACTATCCACCGATACTTTCCATCGATACTTTCCACTGATACTTTCTGCCGATACTTTCCACTGATACTTTCCACCGATACTTTCGAAACAGGAAAACAACTCCACGTACAACAAATTTGCAAGGGCATAGCGAATAATATTTAGCGCGAGATTCACACAAAAACGCGTCCAGAAATAAACGCCCACGGATGCTTTCCAGCAATCCATTCCACCGATACTCTCCAGCAATACTTTTCACTGATAGTTTCCACCAATACTTTTCACCAATACGTACGAAACAGCTAGGGAAACAACTCTACGTACAACAAATTTACAAGGCCACAGCGAATATTATTAATTTAGCGCGATATTTACACAAAAACACGTCCAGAAGCAAACGTTCACCGATACTTTCCACCGATGCTTTCCACCAATACTTACGAAACAGAGAAACAACTCCACGTACAACAAATTTACAAGGGCACAGCGAAGAATATTTAGCGCGAGATTTACACAAGAACGCGTCCAGAAGAAAACGTCTACCGATACTTTCCACCAATACTATCCACCTTTACTTTCCACCGATATTTTCTACCGATGCTTTCCACCGATACTTACGAAACAAGGAAACAACCCCACGTACAACAAATTTACAAGGGCACAGCGAATAATATTAATTTAGCGCGATATTCACACAAAAACACGTCCGGAAGCAAATGTTCACCGATACTTTTCACCGATACTTTCCACCAATACTTACGAAACAGGGAAACAACTCCACGTACAACAAATTTACAAGGGCACAGCGAATAATGTTTAGCGCGATATTCACACAAAAACACGTTCAGAAGTAAACTTTGATGCAGCGATACTTTCCATGGATACTATCCACCGATACTTTCCATCGATACTTTCCACTGATACTTTCCACCGATACTTTCCAGTGATACTTTCCACCGATACTTTCGAAACAGGAAAACAACTCCACGTACAACAATTTTACAAGGCCACAGCGAATAATATTTAGCGCGATATTCACACTAAAACGAGTCGAGAAGTAAACATCAATGCAGCGATACTTTCCACCGATACTATCCACCGATACTTTTCACCTATACTTTCCACCGATACTTTTCACCGATATTTTCCACTGATGCTTTCCACCAATACTTACGAAACAGAAAAACAACTCCACGTACAACAAATTTACAAGGCCACAGCGAATAATATTTAGCACGAGATTCACACAAAAACGCGTCCAGAAATAAACGTCCACGGATACTTTCCAGCGATCCATTCCACCGATACTTTCCACCGATACTTTTCACTGATACTTTCCACCTATACTTTT
>NW_014579911.1:25996-34234 GCF_000485595.1 Priapulus caudatus | reverse complement strand
AGTCATCACGCTTGCGAAGAAGGCAAAGCTCCAAGCGAGGACTACCATTACTAAGATAACACACGGTGTGACGATCTGGTGGTAGTGTAGCGGTCGCGATATAGCAATGTACCTGGCAATGTAAGAGTTTGTTGATGCAAGGGCCGAGAGCGTAACCAAACTGAAGTGTCAAAGGCATATGATCTTTAACGGGAATTCGATTAGAAAGGTCGTTGGTGATACGAAGGTTCCTTGCACGCCCATGAGAAAATCGGCGACAGCCAAGTTTGCGATCAGCTTGTGTGCAGGCTCCTGCAGGTGTGATGTCCGTGTCACAGCCAAGATGACGAGAAGATTAGCAAGTGTAATGAGAATGTTGAGAGGAATCAGCAGGTAAGCGATCGACGTCTGAATCGCTTTAACCGTTCCCTGTTCAACGTCCGTTTCCATGCAGCCGACCAAGCTCCCATTCTCGGACACGGACCCAGAGATGTTGCACAGGGAACAATTAGCTGTCGCCATGATGCAAAAATAAATCTCACCACGCCAGCTCTGTAACACTAATGGCGTGCCTCTGCCGCTTCGCATTAATTTCATGTATTTTATACGTAATAATGTCTCCCCTTCTCCCTCTCAGCAATTCTATATCTGAACTCTAATTTTATCTCGTAGCGTTGTCACGATACAATGCTACATAATTAAATATACATAATTTACTATATTACATCGTTTAGCCCTTAGATTCTCCACAGAAACACGTCCTTCGTTCTCCCGAATCATTTAACTAGCGTGATGCGGGGTATTGTTGTACCTACTTACTTGGACGTACCGGATGAAGATATCAGCCGCACTGCCCCATCCAATGAAAGGGACATTTGCAGCTGGCGCGTGCACAGCTTAGACTGTCCCCAGCTGTCAACCCTCCGCCACGAGAAAGCATTAATCTTGGCAATAGCCTTCACTAATATGAAACCTGGTGGTAGGCTATTCGATATAAACATTTTCCTCATTTAAATAAGCTTCACAACGTGAATAGAAAGCAAGTTTGATAAATTTCTGCGCTAATTGATTTTGCGCTAACGAAGTATACGTAAAACTCTCTGAGAAGATTTTAAACCATATTTAACGGAACATCCCACGTTCTTTAGTGGCAAACGCGTGGGCAACACTGCACCCGAACCCCGCCCGAAACTCAGCTAACGTGAAAGCTAAATCGATCTACCTGCTTAAACACTTCATCGAACGGATGAAACAGTCGCGATGATTCCAGTAAGGTTGGACAGTAGAGACGTCTCTAGCGTCCACGCGAGGGCAACACCGCCCGGAAGGCGGCGCGGAACTGACTGCTCTTCGCAGCATATATGAAGAAGTTCATGCAAGAGTTTGAGTACGCCAGCAGGTAGCCGAGGCCTCGCGCCACGCCGACCGTGTCGTGGTAGACGTCGGCAACGCTCAGCAGCATCATGATGAAATACGGAGCCCAGCAAACGAAGAAAGCGCCGACGACGATGCCAAACGTCTTGGCAAGCTTCAGATGCTTGGCGAGCTCAGCAGAGAAGGATTTTCCGGTCGCTCCAGCCTCCTGCGAACCGCTGTTGCTCGGGTCCGGGTGGATCTGCTGCTGGTGGTGCCTGGCAATCATCATCATGTAAGCGTAAATGGAGATGATGGCGACGCCGCACGTACCAATGACTAGCGAGGTACAGATGAGAGATGTTATACTTGTGACGGTGTCATATATGCATGATTGATCCGGCTGCCAGCGGTTACCAATGATAGTCATCACGCTTGCGAATAAGGCAAAGCTCCAAGCGAGGACTACCATTACTAAGATAACGCGCGGACTGACGATCTGGTAGTAGTGTAGAGGTCGCGATATTGCAATGTACCTGTCTACGTTGATGGCAATGAGAAAGTTTGTTGATGCAAGGGCCGAGAACGTAACCAAACTGAAGTGTCCAAGGCATATGATCTTTGGCGTGAATTTGATTAGAAAGGTTGCTGGTGCTACGAAGGTTCCTTGCACGCCCATAAGAAAATCAGCGACAGCCAAGTTTGCGATCAGCTTGTGTGCCGGCTCCTGCAGGTGTGATGTCCGTGTCACAGCCAAGATGACGAGAAGATTAACAAGTATGTTGAGAATGTTGACAGGAGTCAGCAGGTAAATGATCCACGCCTGAATCGATTCAACCGTTCCCTGCTCAACGTCCGACTCCATGCAGCCGACCAAGCTCCCATTCCTGGACACGGACCCGGAGATGTTGCACAGTGAACCATTAGCTGTCGCCATGATGCAGAAATAAATCTTACCACGCCAGCTCCGTAACATTAATGGCGTGCCTCTGCCGCTTCGCATTAATTTTATGTCTTTTATACGTAATGATGGCTCCCCATCTCCCTCTCAACAATTCTATTTCTGAACTATAATTTTATTTTGTAGCGTTGTCTCGATACTATGCTACATAATTAAATATACATAATTTATTATATTACATCGTTTAGCCCTTAGATTTTCCTCAGAAATGCGTCCTTCGTTCTCATGAATCATTTAGCTAGCGTGATGCGGGGTATTGTTGTACCTACTTACTTGAACGTACCGGATGAAGATATCAGTCGCACTGCCCCATCCAATGAAAGGACATGTGCAGCTGGCGCGTGCACAGCTTAGACTGTCCCCAGCTGTCAACCCTCCGCTACGAGAAAGCATGAATCTTGGTAATAGTCTTCACTAATATGAGACCTTGGTGGCAAGCTATGCGATGTAAACATTTTCCTCATTTAAGTAAGCTTCACAACATGAATAGAAAGCAAGTTTGATACATTTCTGCGCCAATTGATTTTGCGCTAACGGGGTATGACTACTGCAGTTAAACCGTCCGCCGGTATGTGAAATACTGACATGGCGCCCTCGCGTAACAACGTCACTATTTCACATACGCAGCGTAGAACTATGTAGAACTGTTACGTTTCGGATCCAGCGCTATATCAGTATTCTACATGGGCTCGGCCAGATTATGTGAACATTTTACATAATGATTTTGTTGGCGTTTGCTGATAGACGCCACCGTCACAATTTTGTATATTATGTGTAATAAATTCAATAACTTTTATTGAAGAGTAGATACAACTAACAAGGATTAGAACGTATTTGTAGAGCTGAAATAAAAAATTCAGTTGCAGGATGTGTGTTAGCGGTAAGATCTTTGACATTCGATACGTTAGTGTATTTGTCGCAGATAAGTGCACGAGAAACCACTGCCAGCCAGGTTGATCGGAGCCAGCAAGGTATTAAAAAAATAGGTACCTATTAGCTAAAAAAAGGTCCTTACGCCGTGCAAGACGGTCTTTGATATTCTAAGACTGTGTCTACATCTTCACTCGTGTGTGAAATATGCGATACACAATTAGGGGGCCCAGTAAGTTGGTTAAGGAACTAGTAGTAGTACTAGTAATACAGTAGATACAATAATGTAACCCAAACACAGGATAGGGTTACAACGCGAGCCTATTCTTTCCTTTGGGGGAATCCCTGAGTTAATCACTCAGGGCGGTTTGCTGGTGCGTTTTCAGAGAGTAGAACTTCCAAACTGGGTTTATTCTCAACACGAACCTTTCTCCGCTATCCTGGAACTTACTATGTATCACAATACTCTGTATTAAACTAATAGAACCTGTTACAAAAATTCGAAATGACGAGCGGCAATAGTTCGAGCGCCATTTCTATTGACCTGTGACGTACAGATTCCCAATGCGCATAGCGTTCGGCTAACTTCGTCGTGACGTCACGAAGGACAGCAGGCATCCAATGATACATTCGATCTTGGAGTCAAAGTTTGCCGAACGCTATGCGCATTCTGTACATCACAGGTCAACAGAAATGGCACTCAAAGTATCGCCGCTCGTCACTTCGAATTTTTGTAACAGGTTATATTAGTTTAATACAGAGTATTGCGATACATAGTAAGTTCCAGGATAGCGGAGAAAGGTTCGTGTTGAGAATAAATCCAGTTTGGAAGTGTTATCAGCTAAAGTAAATGTACTTCTTAGAAAGGAGTTCGAGTTTCCGGTGGAACAATCTTATTTCTGGGTAGATTCAGAGATTGTCCTGTCATACATTACTAGTTAAACAAGGCGCTTCCAGGTGTTCGTGGAAAACAGAAATGGCATCATCCGACAATTGACAGATCCCAAGCAATGGTTTCATATTGCCGGTCGGAATAATCCTGCTGACATTATCAGTAGCGGTCATATACTTGATCAAAATACTTGCAAGTTGTGGTTCCAGGGGCCACATTTCCTGAGTTAATACAAAAGTGAGTGGGGTCTGTCCAATAGCCCCTGTTCAGTGTCATCAAGTGATCTTGAGTTAAAAAGGGAGCCAGTTAGAGCGTGTCATGTGACAGATGTTGG
The DNA here is from genome assembly GCF_000485595.1 of Priapulus caudatus. Lineage (NCBI taxonomy): Eukaryota > Metazoa > Priapulida > Priapulimorpha > Priapulimorphida > Priapulidae > Priapulus > Priapulus caudatus. Next base: position 29,845 of record NW_014579911.1, on the reverse strand, counting down.
CACTGATCATAGTTTATATGGTAGGAATCCGGTAGACTTGATAGCAAATCATTTTTCTGGTTGGTTCAGAATGAAAAGAGCACATGCATGGTGGATCAGGCTAGCAGACGTCTGTAAGCATAAAGCAGTAAAGTTAGGTTCATTGGTTGTTGGTCACATTCAGCGTGCAGAGCGCTGTTTGCTCAAATCTGCTCAGGAGCATTATTATCCGCAGGAAATTCAAAGGTTATCCGAAGGGAAGGAAATCAAGAGATCAAGTTCTTTGAGATATCTGTGTCCACACTTTGATGTTAATGGTTTACTTAGGGTAGGTGGACGGTTGAGCGAATCGAAATTGACAGTTTGAAACCCAGTTATCATTCCAGGAAGTCATGCTGTGGCTAGGGCTATTGCTACTGAATATCATAATACAGCACATCTGGGTGTTGAATGGACTCTCAGTCTGATTAGACAGAAGTTCTGGATAGTGCGAGCTCGACCATTGATTAAAAAGATTATTCGGTCCTGTATCACCTGCAAGAAGTTGTTTGCTAAACCCAGATGCCAGCTCATGGCCGATCTCCCACAGGAGAGTAGATAGTGATAAGCCTCCCTTTACCTATGTGGGGATCGATGTATTCGGGCCTTTTCTGGTCAAATTCAATCGGTGAGAAGTGAAACGTTACGGGTGCATGTTCACGTGTCTCGTGTCCCGGGTAGTTCACATTGAGATGTTACACAGTTTGGAGACATTCATGAATGGTTTTCGTAGATTTATCTCCAGGAGAGGTCACACAGACAAAGTATACTCGGATAATGAAACAAACTTTGTAGGAGCCAATGCCGAGCTCAAGAGGGCTCTTAATGAGCTTTCTCGCAGTGAAATCGAGGCGTACGCTTTACGAAGAAACATAGACTGGCATTTTAATCCACCCGCAGCTTCTTATATGGGTGGTGCATGGGAACGCATGATAGGTTGTACCAGAAGAGTGATGGAAGGATTTCTGGTTGGTCCTGTGAAATTAACAAATGATATCCTTGAAACGTTGTTTGCTGAAGTTGAATCAATCATAAATGGAATACCACTTACAAAATTAAGCGATGATCCCATGGACCTATCCCTCTCACACCTAACCACTTGTTACTTATACGTGCCGGATCAACGATCCCCCCAGGTAAATTTGATAAGTCAGACGTTTTCCGTCGTCGTTGGCGGCACGTTCAGCACTTAGCTGACCAATTTTGGATAAAGTGGGTCAGGATGTACCTTCCAGAACTGCATAAACGCATAAACTAGACTGAAAAAAACAAATACCACAGTGGGAGATCTCGTTCTTCTCCTAGAAGAACACACGCCAAGAAATCTATGGCCTTTGGGCATTGTCGTTGAAGTATTCGAAGGTAGAGATAAGAATGTCAGGTCTGTTCGCGTGAGAACGAAATCTACGGAACTGGTAAGGCCAATCACAAAGATTGTCCTGTTGGAATCTGCATGTTAAATTATGTACTTGTTTGTCTGGATTTGGTCGTTGGTGATTTCGTTGTAAGCGAAGTAATTAACAGTGGATGCATGTATTATTTAGTTTTGTTTTTGTTTTGTTTGTTGACGTAGTTACGCTATTCTGTTGGGGGAGTGTTATCTCCAGCGATAAATATTTCGATTCGCTCAACAGTCCACCTACCCTAAGTAAACCATTACCATCGAAGTGTGGACACAGATATCTCAAAAAACTTGATCTCTTGATTTTCTTCCCTTTGGATAACCTTTGAATTTCCTGCGGATAATAATGCTCCTGAGCAGATTTGATCAAACAGCGCTCTGCACGCTGAATGTGACCACCAACCAATAAACCTAACTTTACCGCTTTATGCTTACAGACGTCTGCTAGCCTGATCCACCATGCAAGTGCTCTTTTCATTCTGAACCAACCAGAAAAATGATTTGCTATCAAGTCCACCAGATTCCTACTATCTGAACTATGATCCGTGCCAACATCTGCCACATGACACACTCTAACTGGCTCCCTTTTTAACTCAAGATCACTTGATGAGACTGAACAAGGGCTATTGGACAGACCCTACTCCCTTTTGTATTGACTCAAGAAATGGGGCCCCTGGAACCACAACTTACAAGTATTTTGATCACGTATATGACCTCTACTGATAATGTCAGCAGGATTATTCTGACCGGCAATATGAAACCATTGCTTGGAATCTGTCAATTGTCGGATGATGCCTCTGTTCTCCACGAACACCTGAAAGCGCCTTGTGTAACTAGTAATGTATGCCAAGACAATCTCTGAATCTACCCAGAAATAAGATTGATCCACCGGAAACTCGAACTCCTTTCTAAGAAGTACATCTACTTTAGCTGATAACACCGCGGCCTGCAACTCGAGACGTGGAATGCTACACTGTTTAATGGGTGACACTTTATTCTTGCTCATTATCAACTGTGTATGAACGCATCCAACCTTGTTCACGCACCTGAGATAAGTGCACGATCCGTAAGCAGATTGAATGGCGTCTGAAAAACGATGTAGTTCAATGACCGCGTCATCAAAATTTGGTGGTTTTACACACCAAGGAACCTGAACATGATTCAAGAAATCCAACGACACTATCCATTTGTGCCACTGTCCAGAAATCTGAGAAGGAACGTCCTGATCCCAATCATATCTGAGACGAGTTGCATCTTGAAATATCAATTTTCTCAAAAAGACATGCCGACCAACTAATCTCAACGGATCGTACGTGGAGAATATCACGCTCAGCATTTTCTTGCAAGTAACCTGATGTTCGACCTTGACATTGACCTCGAAAGCAAATACGTCAACCATGATATTCTATTTGACACCAAGTGCTTTTCCAGAAGCTTCCAGAGAAATACACTTTACCTCTTTGGCCCTGTGACACTCTGGTGCTGTTACTAGCAACTGACTATCATTTACAACAAATTTTGTGAGATTGAAACCCCTTTCACGCAGTAACAAGGGAGCCTGTTCTAATACTACCATGACGTCATGCCGAGAACTGAGTGACTTCAAGAAATCATCTACATAAAATGACTTCAACGGAGGCTAACGTATCCGCAAAACGGTCCCCGTTTTCGGTTAGAGTGCGTATCAAGGCATAAGCTGAGCAACTGGAACACCAGACACCCCCGAATAAATGCGACATCATTCGATAACTGACTATGTTGTGTTGACCATTACCATACCACAAAAACCTGAGTGCATCTTTGTCTTTGGATGGAATTTTTATTTGATGATACATCGCTTCAATGTCTGCCTGGATTGCATATCTATGCTGTCTGAAACGTAACAAAATATGCAACAACTTGTTTACCAGATCTGGTCCCTGTTTACACCTCTCGTTGAGTGATCTACCCTTAAACTTGGCCGCACAATCAAACACCACTCTCAATTTGTCAGGTTTCTTCTCAGTGACGACCGCATGATGTGGCAGATACCAAACTCGATCAGCGGTATGTATTTGATCTTGTAGAACAACCGCTGCATAACCCTCAGAAACTAATTTACTGATTTCGGCATCATACATTTGGAAAAGTCCCTGCTTTTCAAGTTTCTTAACCGTGGACTGCAAACGCCAATTTGCTAAAACATAGTTATTGAGTAATGGTTCCTCTCTGTCTTTTCAAGAGATGGGGAGTTCAAAATGTCCATCTTTCATGACACATTCTCTATCCCAAAGATCGATAACTGATTTATTCTCACGTAACCAACCGATCTCATCCAAACCCTCATTTTCGAGCTTCCACAGTGCAGGTATGTCATCGACAATTGGAGTAGACAAAGCACTTACAAAATGTGACCCAACTGTAAGACTGTTTTTACCAACTGGAGGTTG
>NW_014579911.1:20447-23681 GCF_000485595.1 Priapulus caudatus | reverse complement strand
ACGTATATTATAGGTAGTAGAGTCCCCCCTTCGTTCTCTCTCTCTCTCTCTCTCTCTCTCTCTCTCTCTCTCTCGCTCTCTCTCTCCCTCTCTCTCTCGCTTCTCTCTCTCTCTCTCTCTTCCTCATCTAGCTCTCTCCCAATAATTACAATTCCGAGCCTCGTTTTCCTTGCAGTATTATCTCGATATGAGTTACATAACTAAATGCCGTGCTATTATATTGCTTGACTGTAAGAATTTCTATAGGAACGTTTCGTCCACTTCCTAAATTGTGTAACTAGCGTGATGCGGGGTACCTACTTACTTGGACGTATCGTGTGAAGCTACTAGCCACATTGCCACATCCAATGAAAGGGACATTAGCAGTTGGCGCGTGCACAGCTTAGACTGTCCCCAGCTGTCAACCCTCCGCCACGAGAAAGCATGAATCTTGGTAATAGTCTTCACTAATATGAAACTCGGTGGCAAGCTATGCGATATAGATATTTTCCTCATTGAAGTAAGCTTCACAACATAAATGAAGTCACGGTGACGTAACGCATTCTCAAGGAGCTGTCTACGTTCATGCACTTCACCTACACCGTGACGGCACTCTGCTACGGCTTCGACGGCATAGTCGCCGGGATGGCAGCGGGAGAGATAGACATCGCAGCGTATCTGCGAATGACGGAGCGACGGCAGCGGTTTGTGACCTTTCTGCATCCCTAGACGAATCCCGTTACACTTTCATAGTCCGTGCGGAGGGGTTGGACGAGGATACAACACCGCTGACGATACTCGCTCCATTCCATCGCATCACGTGGCTGTTCGTATTCTGCTACATGGCCGCTAGCGTCGCTACACTGACGCTCTACGAGATGTGGAGAGGGAGGAGGGAGAGACAGCAGCACGGAAACAAGTTGCAAGCATTCGGCAGGTGCCTGATGTTCAAGCTGGGATCCGTGCTGCAGCAGGGCGGCACGTATAACGCTGACGACATGCCGTCACGGATGCTGGTCGGATGGTGGTGGCTGTTTGCTCTGGTCATCACAGCGACCTACTCTGCCACGCTGGTCAGCAATCAATCGGTACAACACAGCCCTTCTTACCCGTTTACATCCATACAAGAGGCCGACACCAGTCCACTGACACCGCTCGTCTATCGCGGCAATTCAGAAGAGCAACTGCTCTCCAACAGTGACCCCGAATCTGACCTCGGTCGACTGTGGCGCCGCGTAGTGGACGATGGCGCACTCATCGATTCAAAAGAGGAGGCGTACGAGCGCGTGTTGTCCGGTGATTACAGCTTCATCAACGACGAGACTTTCTCCATTCTCTTCTTCGCCAGAGACTACCTACAGCACGGCCACTGCCGATTCACGCGGGTGCCCGTCTACTTCTACCCCGGATACCGAGGCTTCGCCGTGCCCAAGCACTTTCCTTACGCGGAGCAGCTTAACTACGGCATTCTTACGCTGTCCGAGCGAGGATTCATCAATCAGTGGAAGAAGGAGACGTTGCCAGAGGGAGCCGAATACTGTCTTCAGTTGGACCCGCCCGTCGTCGGCGCCCAGTCGCTCTCCTTCTCGCACACCCGCAGTCTGTTCCTGACTCTCGTCATGGGTATAGGGGGCGCTGCCGTCTGCTTGCTGGTGGAGATCGTCATACATCACGTGGGCAGGAGGATCCGTACCTCGGCACCCTCCACGCGCACCGTGGAGATGCTCATCGTAGGGGGCGCCACTGCTGCCTGCGTGGCGGAAAACAGCGAGAGCACCACAGCAGCAGCGCCCCCTAGTGGTCTGTCGGCGGCTTCCGCTGACGTCAGCCGGTCGTGTGATGTGTAGGTACTCACAGACGACAGAGGAACGCGCGAGACGTGCTATTTCTCAATACGCATGCGCATAGCCCTACTTAGTTCACGTAAATGTACACTAGCTGTCTACTAAGTGACGTAACAAGCTAAATTGAGCGTGCACAGTCAACCCGTTCCCATTTAGCACGCTTCAGTATTTTGTGTCTGTACGCTGCCATTTAACGCGCGCCTGGCCCGGGCCTGGCCCGGACTAGTTTGATGTGGGATCAAATTTTGCAGTCTGTCCGTACCTAATAGAGATCAGGATAACGACTGTAATGACTATATGACTGTAACGAATGTAATGGGACCGTTTGCGGGGTGAATTCGCTCGACAGCGCACAGGGCTAGCGACGGGCGACTGCAGAGGTCATATAGGTGGCGATGACGGACGTTGGTCATTGAGAATAATAGTGAGTGGTCAGCGTATATTACAAGCATGGTTTTTGAGACGAGTGTCTTCAGTATTAATTCTTATCCTTTGTAAAACCTTAATTTATTCACGTATTACTTAATTGTGAAAGTTTAATATAATAAATGAACCTATATCGCGGTTGTTGTAGGTTATCACACACTCATTCTATAACTACATTCTTTCCAATCTCGTCGTCTTTGCATTCGGCGACCAACTACGCACGACTAGCTTTATTGTTAATACACGTGTATTGTCGTCTGACTGCCTGTCTAAGCTGCTTCCTTTCGGCTTATAAGCATAGTATTACTATAGTATGTTGTATGTATATGTTATATATCTATATATATGTTTATATATCAAGAGTACATAATAGAGATGTCTATGATGTCTATGTACATGATCTCTATAATTATATACTCTTGATATATATATATATATAATATATTATTATTAACCGTAGTATATTATGGAATAACGTCCGGAAATGCCGAACATATGCGGTACACGTAAATTTAATGATATAAATTAAATTAATTAATTTAATATAAACACATCACTAATAAACTATCAATAATAAAGCCTCGCATTCGATTATTCGTGAGTAATCTATTACGTACATTGTTTTATCAATCGTTCGTTCGGTAACTATTGTATGACGGGGCCCATCGTGGCATTTCACATAGAAATAATATTAGTTAGACTAGTGTCTCCATATATTTCTATGGCATTTCAGTATACGTGTCGCTACGTTGTTTATTGTGAGTAATGGAGTTGGTAATTTGCATAATGGCGTGTGTGGCGATATATTTTTCGTTACCGATGCGCGAAGATCCATCGGCGTCTGTATACAGAAGATGACAACATGCCGCGTTTGGATGTTGTTCGTGGTAAACATCGGTACAATGACGCGGTGACAATAAAGAAATGTAATAAAGTTACGTGAATTGTTATCGATTCCCACACCTTGTGTGTATGTGTGTGTGTG
>NW_014579911.1:16821-19607 GCF_000485595.1 Priapulus caudatus | reverse complement strand
GAGAGAGCCCGCGAGAGAGAGAGAAATAAAGCGAGAGAGACCGAGAGAGAGACGGAGCGTGAGTGTTATACGCTCGCTGACCAGCAGTGAAGCCCACATGCCATCACCATGAAGCCACTGTGAGGAATCGCAAGCATCAGCTTCCATCGGTCAATGACATCCCCGTGAAAGGAGACATCACGCACGCACAAGCCAACGACGAACCGAGAAATGACGTGCGGCAATGTAGAAATAACAAAGTTCACGTAAGGTGATTTTTGCGCCAACGAAATACGTTCAGCGTGTTTGATTTTGAATTTGTGAATGCAGAAATTGAAATGTGATTTTTGTAGGGAGAAAAGCGTAGTTTTATTTTCGCGCGAAGCTATTTTACACGATGTTTCGACTAAAAACGAACGTCCAATCGATCGTAAAGGCAGGTGCACGTGTTCGTGTGCGCAGCTGGGAAGTGTATATATATATATAATGGGGATCAGCATCAGCATTCGTCGCTCTGTTTGTCGTAAAAAATTCAACCCTCGTTCTGCGCGTGTCACGACGCTGACAGAGAGCAAGAGAGAAGGGGAGAGAGAGGGAGAGAGAACAGGGAGAAAGGGAGAGAGAATCAGAAATGAGAAAGAAACAAAAGAAGCGAGAGAGAAGGAAAGGCAGAAAGAGCACAAAGGAAGAGCAGAGAGAAGAACAGCAGAGAGAGAGAAAAGAGAGATAGAAGCGTAAGGAAAAACACGAGAGCGGGAGAAGATAGAGAGAGAGAGAGAGAGAAACAGAGAAAGATAAAAAAGAGCAGAAGCAGCGACAGAACATGGTATGAGNACATCTTGACTAGCTGCAACGTGTAATCAGAGGCTGCTACATCGTGATAGCAGTTGATATATCGTGACAGAGGCTGTTACATTGTGACAGAGGCTGCTACATCGTAACAGCAGTTGATATATCGTGACAGAGGCTGCTACATCGTGACAGTGGCTGCTACATCGTGACAGCAGTTGATATATCGTGACAGAGGCTGCTACATCGTGACAGAGGCTGCTACATCGTGACAGAGGCTGCTACATCGTGACAGAGGCTGCTACATCGTGACATAGGCTGCAACATCGTGACAGCAGTTGATATATCGTGACTGACCCCATCACCATGAGTGTTATTCTCGCTGTAACCAGCGTCTGTGTTGCCGTCACCATGGCAGCCCATCTGTCTCACACCCCAGCGCCCTCTAACCGGTCATCAGCTGCTAGTCTGGGTCTGTGTTCACCTCGGGATAGAGCGTCCGAGCGACTGTTCCTCATGAGCAAGGATGTAAGGATCCCGCCTGCCCGCGCCTCGCTCAACCTAAGTGGCGTTCACCTGAAGGTGGCGCTGTGGTCGTGTATTAAGAACACCAACTTCTATCTGGGATCGCGCGTTCTCCAAGAGCTGTCTACGTTCATGTACTTCACCTACACCGTGACGGCACGCTGCTACGGCTTTGACGGCATAGTCGCTGGGATGGGAGCGGGAGAGATAGACATCGCAGCGTATCTGCGAATCACGGAGCAACGTCAGAGATTCGTCAGCTTTCTGCATCCACTCGCCGAGTCCCGTTACAGCTTCGTGATCCGGGCCGAGAGGGTGGGAGAGGTGGCGCCACTGACGATACTCGCTCCTTTCCACTATAGCACGTGGCTGTTCGTGTTCGGTTGCTTGCTTGCTTGTGTAGCGACGTTAACGCTGTACGAGGTGTGGAGGACCCGGGGTCAAGGGACAGGGCCCGGGGGAGGAGAGAGGAACTGGGTGGAGGCGAGCGCCAGGTACGTGATATTCAAGCTGGGATCCGTGCTGCAGCAGGGCGGCACGTGTAACGCTGTCGACATGCCGTCACGGATGCTGGTCGGATGGTGGTGGCTGTTTGCTCTGGTCATCACAGCGACCTACTCTGCCAAGCTGGTCAGCCATCACTCGGTACATCACAGCCATTCTTACCCGTTTACATCCATACAAGAGGCCGCCACCAGTCCACTGACACCGCTCGTCTATCGCGGCCAATCAGAAGAGCAACTTCTTTCCGCCAGTGACCCCGAATCTGACCTCGGGCGACTGTGGCGCCGCGTAGTAATAGTCGATTCACAGAACGATGCATACGACCGTATACTGGACGGTTGCTGCGCTCTTATCAATGACGAGTCAGACGCAATCAAATTCTTCGCCAAAGATTACAAGCAGCACGGCTATTGCCGCTATACCCTGGCTCCCCTCTACTTCTACCCTGGATACCGCGGCCTCGCCGTGCCCAAGCACTTTCCTTACACGGAGCAACTTAACTACGGCATTATGTCGTTGGCCGAGCGAGGATTCATCAATGAATGGAGCAGGAACGCGTTGCCAGAGGGCGCTGACCGATGCCTGCGTTTTCCTCCGCCAGCTGTCGCTGCCAACGTTCTTACCTTCGCGAGCCTCTATAACGTGTTTCTCGTTCTTGGCGCTGGGCTAGGTGGCGCCACATTCTGCCTGCTCGTAGAGTTTGTCATCAACTGCGCACAGCTGCACAATGATGTCGGCGACGCAGGAGGCGCCACTGCCGCAGAGGAGGTTGTCGCTGTGTCGGAGGTCGGTGGGTGCACGGGGCACGAGCAGGGAGGTAGCGCGACAGCAGCGTCATCTGATTGTCTGCCATCATTGTCTACCGCGGTGATTCAACTGTATGACTTGTAGCCGCTTATACAGATTGGTTGAAGATGTAGAGATATAAAGATATAAGATGTAAGATTTATGATGTGTAGCTGCTTATACAGCCTGATTGAAGATGTAGA
>NW_014579911.1:9272-16811 GCF_000485595.1 Priapulus caudatus | reverse complement strand
AGAGAAAGAGAGAAACACAGAAACACACAGAGAGAGAGAGAGAGAGAGAGAGAGAGAGAGAGAGAGAGAGAGAGAGAGAGAGAGAGAGCGATAATGTACGCAGCTTGGAAGTGTATATTTGATGAGGACGCAATGATCATTATGTTTGTCGTGCAAAACTCAACCTTTCTCGTATGTCGCCGACGCGGAAACTTCAAGCGTATCGATACTCGGTGTGATGGAATCTCTGTATCGATAATCGGTGTGATGGAATCTCTGTATCGATAATCGGTGTGATGGAATCTTTGTATCGATAATCGGTGTGATGGAATCTCTGTATCGATACTCGGTGTGATGGTCTCTGTATCGATACTCGGCGTGATGGAATCTCCGTATCGATAATCGGTGTGATGGAATCGCTGTATCGATAATCGGTGTGATGGAATCTCCGTATCGATAATCGGTGTGATGGTCTCTGTATCGATACTCGGTGTGATGGAATCTCCGTATCGATAATCGGTGTGATGGAATCCCCGTATGGCCGAGCTAGGCAGCTGTACATGAAGCAACTGTAAAACAGCTCTGACGTCACAGGTGTTCTAATGTTAACAAGATAGATGCATGAATCAGATCTAACATCAGTACAATAGATCCATGAAGCAGATCTAACATTAGTACGATAGATCCATGAAGCAGATCTAACATTAGTACGATAGATCCATGAAGCAGATCTAACATCAGTACGATAGATGCATGAAGCAGATCTAACATCAGCACAATAGATCCATGAAGCAGATCTAATATCAGTACGGTAGATCCATGAAGCAGATCTAACATCAGTACGATAGATCCATAAAGCAGATCTAACATCAGCACGATAGATCCATAAAGCAGATCTAACATCAGCACGATAGATCCATAAAGCAGATCTAACATCAGTACAATAGATCCATGAAGCAGATCTAACATCAGTACGATAGATCCATGAAGCAGATCTAACATCAGTACAGTAGATCCATAAAGCAGATCTAATATCAGTACGGTAGATCCATGAAGCAGATCTAACATCAGTACGATAGATCCATGAAGCAGATCTAACATCAGTACGATAGATGCATGAAGCAGATCTAACATCAGCACAATAGATCCATGAAGCAGATCTAACATCAGCACGATAGATCCATGAAGCAGATCTAACATCAGTACGGTAGATCCAGGAAGCAGATCTAACATCCGTACGATAGATCCATGAAGCAGATCTAACATCAGCACGATAGATTCACGAAGCAGATCTAACATCAGTACAATAGATCCATGAAGCAGATCTAACATCAGTACGATAGATTCATGAAGCAGATCTAACATCAGTACGGTAGATCCATAAAGCAGATCTAACATTAGTACGATAGATGCATGAAGCAGATCTAACATCAGCACGATAGATTCATGAAGCAGATCTAACATCAGCACGATAGATCCATGAAGCAGATCTAACATCAGCACGATAGATCCATGAAGCAGATCTAACATTAGTACGATAGATGCATGAAGCAGATCTAACATCAGCACGATAGATTCATGAAGCAGATCTAACATCAGCACGATAGATCCATGAAGCAGATCTAACATCAGTACGATATATCCATGAAGCAGATCTAACACCAGCACGATAGATCCATGAAGCACATCTAACATAAGTACAATAGATCCATGAAGCAGATCTAACATCAGTACGATAGATCCATGAAGCAGATCTAACATCAGTACGGTAGATGCATGAAGCAGATCTAACATCCGCCCAATAGATCTATGAAGCAGATCTAACATCAGCACGATAGATCCATAAAGCAGATCTAACATCAGTACGGTAGATCCATGAAGCAGATCTAACATCAGTACGATAGATCCATAAAGCAGATCTAACATCAGCACGATAGATCCATGAAGCAGATCTAACATTAGCACGATAGATCCATGAAGCAGATCTAACATCAGTACGGTAGATCCATGAAGCAGATCTAACATTAGTACGATAGATCTATAAAACAGATCTAACATCAGCACGATAGATCCATGAAGCAGATCTAACATCAGTACGATAGATCCATGAAGCAGATCTAACATCAGCACGATAGATCCATAAAGCATATCTAACATCAGTACAATAGATCCTTGAAGCAGATATAACATCAGTACGATAGATCCATGAAGCAGATCTAACATCAATACGGTAGATGCATGAAGCAGATCTAACGTGAACACGATGGAACCTTAGAACCTAGGTATATCCTTAAATCAACATTGCTTAGAGTTCTGTATCATGGCAGCGGATATGTTATGACACAGTGTCATCACAGCGACAGCATCGCCTTATCGTGTCCCTCCATCGTGCGTTCCGTTACCACATCATGTCGGAAACGGACGCATCATGACAGAAGCTACGCCACGTCATGACCGAGACTGCCACGTCATGAATCAGGTTGCCACGTCATAACGGAGGTAGTCACGTCATAGCAGGGACTGTTACGTTATGACCGATATTGCAACGTCACAACAGAGACTGCTATTGCATGACCAAGGTTGTTTCGTCAAGACGGTGGTTGCCACGTCATAGCAGAGACTACTACGTCATGACGGATGCTGCCACGTCATGACCGAGGTTGCTACGTACTGATAGAGGCTGCCGCGTCATGATCGAGGTTGCCACGTCATAACAGATGCTGCCACGTCATGACCGAGGTTGCCACGTCATAACAGCGACTACTACGTCATGACCAAGGTTGCTACGTCATCACAAATACTGCCACGTCATGATAATCATTTTCGAGGAAAGAGATGCAATATGAGATACAATATGAGTGGCAGCCGAGACAGACGTAGGAGAGGTGCTATACCGAAGATGTTTAATATTTATGTTTGTCTAACATTTGCATTTTATTGTTCTCGTGGTATCTGCCCCGTATTGTTGGGTTTACTAGACACACTGATTTCGCTACGTATCTCAGCTATTATGTGTTACCGTATAGCATGATGGGTAATTTCACAAAGATCGGAAACAAATCGATTAAAATTCATTTAAACTTATACGTTCACCTTCCAATCCTGTTAAAACATAGAAAAGAGGCTTTTTTAAAGAAGCGACATACCATCGACACATATTTATTTGAGTTAATTGTAATATGAGTTAAATACATGTATTACGAACTAACATGCGTCATGGAATTGTGTTCATGACCTTGAACCTCAGTATTATTATAAAATATGATATATTAATATTATTATCATCTTATATCTGCTACGTTTACCGCGACGTACGTTTTTGCTTTTAGCAAATAACATCATATACGAAACTGCCTGCAAGCTGTATTCATATATTGATTGATATTGATTGATATTGTTTGATACATATTGATTGATACTTATTGATATTGATTGATACATATTGATTGATACTGCATATTTTCTAACTTTAACAGCTAGCATGCATCGCATATTGCGAATGATAGTGTAGTAGCCCTAGGGGTAGCCGACTACGGTATGACAGGCGTTATATAGTTAACGCGTGTTTAGTTGTGTGGATTCATCGTTCGCTCCTGCCGTTAGGCAGGACCGTGATGCAGTAGCACATAACAGGTTGTACCAGTGAAACAGAACACAGTTATATTCGGTTAACTGTACGGTTATAGTTTTATTGTTTCTTACTAGCTTACAAATAATTCCCCTACATTCGTATTACTGCTGATATGTATCTATCTCGTATATGTAGCTTACGCTACTTAGCTTGCGTTAGAAGTTATCTGGTTCGCCGTTATCGCGATTCTCAGTACAGCGTGAAGCGCTGTTACGTTGGTTCACTATAACCACTAGACTAATATTAAAGAATTAACGCGTCGCCAGCTTCGTCTTCCTTTCTCCCGTTCGTCCTTTCTTCGCGTAGATCTAGCTAGCCTCCAAGGGTGTCTCCCTCGTAGTCGCTCCTGGCTCTACCGACCTGAAATCCCGTGCTTCTTTCCTTCCCGTTTTATTCCCTGTTCCCGTAGTTCTACCTACCTGAAAACCAGTGCTCCTACTCCCTCTTCTATCTCCCCGGGACCTAATATGCTTTCTTCTTCTCATTCTCTCTCTTCTTCTTCCTACCTAAACCTAACCTGAAAAATAACACTCTGTGCTGCGGTTCGGCGCACCTTATATACCTAGCTGCCAACGCCCCCTTACGTGCCGTTGTTAAGTACGCGTCGTCAAAACACTACTCCCCACGCATATTCCGTGGCTGGTACGATTGTCTCCCCTGCTGACGCAACTCGTTTCTTAAGTAAATATTCCTCTCTTCGACAACCTAGACTATTCATACTATTCAAATCTCCTCCTATATTATGCTGATTAATAGTACATAAATGCGTTGATTATCATACTCTATATATCGCGTTTTCGTTTACATTCCTTGTTTTCCCTAGACCCCCTCCGTATGTATGATCCAAGATGGCTGCGCCCAGGTGTTGATCGTTATGGTTATATTTATGTGCTGTCTATATTTTATCCTGTCTTTAGTCAATATATGGTTATTCTATCTATACTGCGAGTTCAAACTATCCATCCTGCTCTAGTCTACTGCTCATGTGAGTTACACCCCCCGAAATCTCTACACTAGTACCATAGAAATATACAGAGGCAGTAGTCTACTAGTCTAACTATAGACTATAGAGTACAGGCGCGTAGCCAGGATTTTATTTTGGGGGGGGGGTAGCTGTTTACAGCTTGGTTACAGCTTGGTTGAAGATGTAAGACTGTATGATGTGTAGCTGCCTATACAGCTCGGTTAAAGATTGTAAAGATGCAACGCGTTGGATGTAACATACGCGATCCAATTGCTGTGATGTGCGATGGTCCTAAAGACATAGGGCCTCGAATTTAAGTGCTCTCCGTCCCTCTCAGTTCAGGGGTCGGAACCCCGCCCACCGGGGATTGATTAACAGAGAACTACTACATGGGACGTCGTAATCGGTAGTGCTCGCGCAAAGGTTTGTCCGCAAAGCAAAGCAAAGCGCAGTAGCTAGAGCGACAACAACGACGTTCACATTCGACATTTCATCGTGATCGATCAGCGAAAAAAAATCGAACGCAATCAAAGCTTGGCACATGCGAGAGAATGCACTAGCAGACGGGATCTACTGCGGCGGCGGCGGCGGCGGCGGAAAACGCACGCCAATCCGCGACTATTTGCTCAAACCCTTCTCGCATGTTATCATCGTCGTGGAGAAACTTCAAGCACACACATCGATACACATTGCGACTGAATTCGCGCAGAAGGTCTGTCGGTGTGTGTGATCGCTGCGCAAGCAAGGTGCCAGTGAGCGCTGGATGCGTGTGAGTGAGCGTTAGCGTGCGATTCCTTCTACCACACTACACAACAGCTCATTATGTGGTCGAGTGTGGTGTGGTGACCCGAGAAGAAGACGAACAAGAAGAAGAAGAAGGAGAAGAAGAAGAAGAAGAAGAAGAAGAAGAAGACGACAACGACGAAGAAGAAAAAGAGGAAGACGAAGAAGAAGAAAAGGAAGAAGGAGAAGAAGAAGAAGAAGAAGGAGGAGGAGGAGAAGAAGAAGAGGAAGAATAAGAAGAAGAAGAAGAAGAAGAAGAAGAAGCGCTAGTGTTTGGATGGGGTGTAAATGAAGCGTCACGTCGCCACGCCGACAGCGATGACGACGTCGGCAACGCTTGCTCCTGTTTCGTGTGGCTGCATGTAAGACGGAGCAACGCTGTCACACCTAATCGAATGAGGTCGCTGCATTGTGACAGAGGTCGCTACATTGTGACAAAGGTCGGTACATTGTGACAGAGGTCGCTACATTGTGACAAAGGTCGCTACATTGTGACAGAGGTCGCTACATTGTGTCAGAGGTCGCTGCATTGTGACACAAGTCGCTGCATTGTGTCAGAGGTCGCTGCATTGTGACAGAGGTCGCTACATTGTGACACAGGTCGCTACATTGTGACAGAGGCTGCTACATTGTGACAGAGGTCGCTACATTGTGACACAGATCGCTACATTGTGACACAGGTCGTTACATTGTGACACAAGTCGCTACCTTGTGACAGAGGCTGTTACATCGTGACAGAGGCTGCTACATCGTAACAGAGGTTGCTACATTGTGACAGAGGCTGCTACATCGTAACGGAGGCTGCTACATTGTGACAGAGGCTGCTACATCGTAACGGAGGCTGCTACATCGTGACAGAGGCTGCTACATTGTAACAGAGGCTGCTACATTGTGACAGAGTCTGTTACATTGTAACAGAGGTCGTTACATTGTGACAGAGGTGTTACATTGTAACAGAGGCTGCTACATCGTGACATAAGCTATTACATCGTGACAGAGGCTTCTACATCGTGACATAAGCTGCTACATGGTGACAGAGGCTGCTACATCGTGACCAAGGCTACTACATCGTGACAGATGCTGCTACATTGTGACAGAGGCTGCTACATCGTGACAGAGGCTATTACATCGTGACAGAGGCTGCTATATCGTGACAGAGGCTGCTACAACGTGACATAGGCTGCAACATCGTGGCAGCAGTTAATATATCGTGACTGACCCCATCACCATGAGTGTTATTCTCGCTGTAACCAGCGTCTGTGTTGCCGTCACCATAGCAGCCCATCTGTCTCAAACCCCAGCGCCCTCTAACGGGTCATCAGCTGCTGATCTCGGCCTGTGTTCACCTCGGGATAGAGCGTCCGAGCGGCTGTTCCTCATGAGCGAGGATGTAAGGATTCCGCCCGCCCGCGCCTCGCTCAACCTCAGCGGTGTTCACCTGAAGGTGGCGCTGTGGTCGTGCTCTAACCACACTGACTTTTATTTGGGATCGCGCGTTCTCAAGGAGCTGTCTACGTTTATGTACTTCACCTACACCGTTACGGCACGCTGCTACGGCTTCGACGGCATAGTCGGCGGGATTGCAGCGGGAGAGATAGAAATCGCAGCGTATCTGCGAATCACGGAGCACCGTCAGCGGTCCGTGACCTTTCTGCATCCACTCGACGAGTCCCGTTACAGCTTCATCATCCGTCTAGAGAGAGTGGACAAGCCAGCACCACTGACGATATTCGCTCCATTGGACCGGACCTGCTGGTTGTGCATATTTTGCTCCATGGCTGCTAGCGTCGCTACACTGACGCTCTACGAGATGTACAGAAGGAAGAGAGAGGGACTGGAGCACAGAGCCTGGCTGCAGGTATTCGGCCAGTACCTGATGTTCAAGCTGGGATCCGTGCTGCAGCAGGGCGGCACGTATAACGCGGCCGACATGCCGTCACGGATGCTGGTCGGATGGTGGTGGCTGTTTGCTCTGGTCATCACAGCGACCTACTCTGCCACGCTGGTCAGCCATCATTCGATACAACCCATCAACGCTTACCCGTTTACATCCATACAAGAGGCCGCCACCAGTCCACTGACACCACTTGTCTATCGCGACAATTCAGAAGCGCAACTTCTCTCTACCAGTGACCCCAAGTCTGACCTCGGCCGACTGTGGCGCCGCGTAGTGGCCGACGAT
>NW_014579911.1:2500-4801 GCF_000485595.1 Priapulus caudatus | reverse complement strand
TCAGTACGATAAATACATGAAGCAGATCTAACATCAGCACGATAGATCCGTGAATCAGATCTAACATCAGTACGATAGATCCATGAAGCAGATCTAACATCAGTACGATAGATCCATGAAGCAGATCTAACATCAGTACGATAGATCCATGAAGCAGATCTAACATCAGTACAATAGATCCATGAAGCAGATCTAACATCAGTACGATAGATCCATGAAGCAGATCTAACATCAGTACGGTAGATCCATGAAGCAGATCTAACATCAGTACGATAGATCCATGAAGCAGATCTAACATCAGTACGGTAGATGCATGAAGCAGATCTAACGTAAACACGATGGAACCTTAGAACCTAGGTATATCCCTAAAACAACATTGCTTAGAGTTCTGTATCATGGCAGCGGATATGTTATGACACAGTGTCATCACAGCGACAGCATCGCCTTATCGTGTCCCTCCATCGTGCGTTCCGTTACCACATCATGTCGGAAACTGACGCATCATGACAGAAGCTGCGCCACGTCATGACCGAGACTGCCACGTCATGAATCAGGTTGCTACGTCATAACGGAAGTAGCCACGTCATAGCAGAGACTGTTCCGTTATGACCGATATTGCAACGTCACGACAGTGACTGCTATTGCGTGCCCAAGGTTGTTACGTCAAGACCGTGGTTGCCACGTCATAGCAGAGACTACTACGTCCTGACAGATGCTGCCACGTCATGACCGAGGTTGCTACGTACTGATAGAGGCTGCCGCGTCATGACCGAGGTTGCCACGTCATAACAGATGCTGCCACGTCATGACCGAGGTTGCCACGTCATAACAGAGACTACTACGTCATGACCAAGGTTGCTACGTCATCACAAATACTGCCACGTCATGATAATCATTTTCGAGACAAGAGATGCAATATGAGATACAATATGATTGGCAGCCGAGACAGACGTAGGAGAGGTGCTATACCTAAGA
Source organism: Priapulus caudatus (assembly GCF_000485595.1). Taxonomy (NCBI): domain Eukaryota; kingdom Metazoa; phylum Priapulida; class Priapulimorpha; order Priapulimorphida; family Priapulidae; genus Priapulus; species Priapulus caudatus. The sequence continues at coordinate 3,826 of NW_014579911.1, read as the reverse complement.
TGTTTAATATCTGGTTTCTCTAACATTTGCATTTTATTGTTCTCGTGGTATCTGCCCCGTATTGTTGGGTTTACTAGACACACTGATTTCGCTACGTATCTCAGCTATTATGTGTTACCGTATAGCATGATGGGTAATTTCACAAAGATCGGAAACAAATCGATTAAAATTCATTTAAACTTATACGTTCACCTTCCAATCTTGTTAAAACCTAGAAAAAACGCGTTTTTAAAGAAGCGACATACCATCGTGCCGACGATGGTCTCTTCGATTCGCGAGAGAAGGCGTTCGAGATGGTGCTAGATGGAGGCCACACTATGATCAATGATGAGTTAAACGCCATTTACTTCTTTGCCAATGATTACAAGCTACACGGCTACTGTCGCTATACCCTGGTGCCCCATGTCTCCTTCTACCCTGGATACCGAGGCCTCGCCGTGCCCAAGCACTTTCCTTACACGGAGCAGCTTAACTACGGCATTCTGACTTTGTACGAGCGAGGATTCATCGCCGAATGGAAGAGGGCCGCGCTGCCACGAGGTGTCGACCAATGTCTGCAATTTTCTCCCCCAGCTGTCGCTGCCAACACACTCTCATTAAAACGCACACACGTCTTCTTCCTGTTTCTCGCCATGGGAATAGGTGGCGCCACCGTCTGCCTCCTGGTGGAGATGGCCATCGATTGCGCGGGACTGGGCAACGGCGTCCGCCGCGGCATAGGGGGCGCCACTGCCGCCAAGGAGACCGTCGGCGTAATGGGTACCCATGCACTGGAGCGTATGCGCGCCGACTACCCAGCAACAACGTCATCGGCACGCCCCATCTGGGCGACATCGCCCTCCGCAAACCAGTCGCAATTGTCTTATCTGTAGTTGTGTTTAGCGAGGGAGGGAGGCGTGTTACACAAAAGGATGATTTATATCTGAGTAGGAGACGAAACTCGGAGCTGTCACCCCGAGACAAGGGTAACTTCGAAATTCCACACATACACACACACACACACACACACACACACACACACACACACACACGCACGCACGCACGCCCGCACGCACGCACGCACACACACACATACACCGTCTCCTCCTCCTCCTTCGCTCTCGGTCTCTCTCCCCTTCATCCCCTCTCCCATCCCGGCTTCCATCAGTGATACCCTAGACACTATTTCAATGTCTCTCTCCTATCTCCATCCCCTTTCTCTCCCCCTCTCTCCCGCTCTCTCTCTCTCTCTCTCTCTCTCTCTCTCTCTCTCTGTCTCTCGTGCGCGCGTTTTCTCTCCCAACCTATCTGCGTGTGGCTGCGTATCTTTCACCCTCCTCTCATCCT
>NW_014579910.1:23611-28229 GCF_000485595.1 Priapulus caudatus | reverse complement strand
AGAGAGAGAGAGAGAGAGAGAGAGAGAGAGAGAGCAACGCAGAGAGAGAGAGAGAAAAAAAATGTTGAGAGAAAAATAATAAAAATAGAGCACATGGGGAGAGAGATCCCCGCGTCTGTTGCGCGCGTGATTGTATGTGTACTTTGATGTAGACATCGGTTACATATCGGTAATGATTACATATCGGGTAAAACCAACTATCGATTCTCAGTGCTGTGTTTCTAACCGAAACTTTGAACTTTGAATGAACGATACTTTCAACGTAAAGATTTGTCTGCGCGTGTGTGCCTGCATGTGTGTGCGTGCATGTCTGAGCGTGTGCTCGTGTGTTCGTGTGTGTGTGTGTGTGTGTGTGTGTGTGTGTGTGTGTGTGTGTGTGTGTGTGTGTGTGTGTGTGTGTGTGTGTGTGTGTGTGTGTGTGTGTGTGTGTGTGTGTGTGTGTGTGTGTGTGTCTGTCTGTGTCTGTCTGTATGTGTGTGTGTGCGCGCGCGTGCTTGTCTGTGCGCGTGCAACTGAATAGAGACAGAGCGCTTATCGGAATATCTAACCTTTCTTCGAACCAAAATTCGATTTGCGCATTTAATGCAGTCCACTATCTTTCCCTCCATTACCACGCACGCCAATCTGGTGGCGCCACCTACAGCAGAATCGACCCGACGGAGGAATGTAGGCCGACGTTACGCACGAGTAAGGCGACGGCAATAAATACCCGGATGTGTGTTAAATACCCGGACGTGTGTGTATGTGTGTGTGTATGATTTCCCAGCAGGACCGATTGAGTGTGACGCTACGTGAGGATATCAATATAGCATAGTGTTTACAAGGCTGTGGGGGATGGCTGATGTAGTGGGGTGGAGGATAGGCAAAATAAGGAAAGCTAGGGAAAGATAGATAAAAGATGCGGAAGATGGGGAAAGATGGAGGCAGCAATGGGAAGCTGGGGAAGATAGGGGAAGAAGAAAACCATTAGAGAAAAAGAGCGAGGATCGGCAGTTGAGGAGACTGGAAGGAGGGGAAGCACGAGAAAAGAAAACTCACATAGCGACATACAGACCCTACTACATCTCTTCACCGCTCTGCCAGCTTCCTCAAGTTTCCCCTACTATCCCCCATTCTTCCCCTATCTTCCCCTAACTTCCCCTATCTTCTCCTAATCTCATCCACCCCTCCTTCTACCGCTCATCCTTCTTCTTCTCTATTCATTTCATCAATTGTTATCTCTTTAATCTTTCCCTCTTACCCTCCCCTCTACCACTCGCCACCCCTGCGTCCCATGACGAATGCCAGTGGATTGGAAGCATCTTAAAGTTTTTCAGAGTGAATCGGGAAATCTTATTTTTGCATCGATCGATGTACGAGTCTAGCCGGAGCTGTGCTTGTGTGTGTGCATGTGTGTGCGTGTGTGTGTGTGTGTGTNAAAATTTTTAGCGTTCAAAACTTTCGTCGCAACGTTCTCGGTGCAAATACCTGAAGTTAGCTAACCTGCTGCTATTGCTGCTATTGCTGCTACTACAACTACTATCATTGCTTCTAGAGCTGTTGTGACGACGATGGTGACGACGACGCTACTACCTGCAGCGGCGGCGGAGATGATAATAATGGGACGATGACGATACGAAAATTTAACAGATAAACAAAAAAGAACAATTGTTTAACAAGAAAACAATTAAGATGATCATTGTCACTAGCATGATGATGAGCGTCTACAACCCCTCACATAATCTCATCTAATCTCATCTAATCTAATCTAATCTAATCTCATCTAATCTAATCTCATCTTATCTAATCTCATCTTATCTAATCTTATCTAATCTCAGCTCATCTAATCTAATCTCACCTCATCTAATCTAATCTCATCTCATCTCATCTAATCTAATATAATCGTATCTCATCTCATCTCATCTCATCTAATCTAATCTCACATCATCTAATCTAATCTAATCTAATCTCATCTTATCTAATCTTATCTAATCTCAGCTCATCTCATCTAATTTCATCTCATTTCATCTAATCTCATCTCATCTAATCTAATATAATCGTATCTCATCTCATCTCATCTCATCTAATCTAATCTCACCTCATCTAATCTAATCTCACCTCATCTAATCTAATCTCACCTCATCTAATCTAATCTCATCTCATCTCATCTCATCTAATCTAATCTATCCTAATCTCATCTAATCTAATCTTATCTGATCTAATTTAATCTAATCTAATCTCATCTCATCTAATCTAATCTCATCTCATCTAATCTAATCTCATCTCATCTCATCTCATCTAATCTAATTTAATCTAATCTCATCTTTCTCTCTTTCTCTCCCACAGTTTGCGCACCTTGTGCAGATACAGCAGCGGCTCGGTGCGCAGGCGTTCCCCCTCATAGAGCAAGCCTACTACCCGAACCATAAGGAAATGGTGAGTAATATGTGGGTACGTGTTTGTTTTTCCTCATCTCTCTCTCGCTAGGGAAACACTTTCCGCTGGGCGTAGATGGACGGTCACGTGATGTGGCTGCACTTGTGTTAGGATTAGGGTTAGGGTCAGGGTTAGGGTTCGGGTTAGGAAAAGGTTTAGTGTTAGGGTTAGGTAAATAAGGCCATGTCTAGCACGGAAGTATGACTGTGGAATCTTTCTGTGGAAGATTTGGATTTTGAAGCATCTAGTATGATCTACGCCATCCACGCCATCTTGTCCATCTACGCCCGGGCGAAAGTGACACCCCTCTCGCTATCGCATTGTCTGTCTGTGTAACGTAGACTTAGTCGTTCTAGACTGGTCCGCGCTCGACAGTTCCACTCGCGTTACACTGAACTGTCGAGCGCGGACCAGTCTATAGTCGTTCGAACGCGCGGCGCGGCACTACGTGGAGGGTCAGTGGTCACCGTGACGCTAGGTGGGGGTTAAAGGTTACGCTACGTGGGGTGTCAAAGGTCACGCTGACGCTAGGTTGGGGTCAGAGGTCACCGTGGTAATAGATGGAGGGTCAAAGGTTACTATGATGTTTGCTGGAAGGGTCAAGGCTTATTGTGATGGAAGCTGAGGAGTCAGAGTTCACCGTGACAACAGGAAAGGGGGTCAAAGGTTACCGTGACGTTACATGAGGGGGTCAGAGGGCACGATTCTAGCCGGTAGAAAATTTTTTCCCTAGTGACCGTTTAGCGACGATATCGGGATGTTTTTTCATCGGGTGATTGATCCGCATGTCACATACGCGCGTGGTCTAGAATATCGAATGCATCTGGATAGATAAATATTTAAATGCCAGTAAAGTATATCTGCGTGCGTGAGAGAGTGTGAGTGTGTGCGTGCGTGCGTACGCGCGTGTGTGTGCGTGCATGTGGTGTGTGTTTGTATGCGTGCCTGTCTCTGTGTCTGCGTGCGTGCGTGAGAGAGTGTGAGTGTGTGCGTGCGTGCGTACGCGCGTGTGTGTGCGTGCATGTGTGGTGTGTTTGTATGCGTGTCTGTGTCTGTGTCTGCGTGCGTGCGTGAGAGAGTGAGTGTGTGCGTGCGTGCGTGAGCGCGTGCGTGCGTGCGTGCATGCGTGCGTGCGTGCGTGCGCGCGTGTGTGCGTGGTGCGTGTGTGCGTGAGTAGCTTTGTTTGATGAGGAAGGAAACCTTAACGTAGCTTCGTTAGAGGTCTTACTATCGATAGAGAGAGAGAAGCCTGTGGTAGATGAGAGAGAGAAGCCTGTGGTAGATGGGAGAAAGAAGCTTGTGGTAGATGGGAGAGAGAAGCTAAGATGCGAGAAGGATGCTTCTGCTGCTGTACGTCGCTTCCTTATAAGGCTTCCTCTATCCTTGCTTGAAAGGTTTTCGTTGTTCTTCCTTCTAAGGCTTCCTCTATACTTGCTTGTAAGGTCTCCGTTGTTCTTCCTTCTAAGGCTTCCTCTATCCTTGCTTGTAAGGTTTCCGTTGTTCTTCTTTCGAAGGCTACCTTTATTCTTTATTCTGACGCTTTCTCCATTCTTCCATCTAATGATTAATTAGAGTGTTTCCCGTCTCGACTCAATCCCATTCCTCCGCCTCCCAGAAGAACTCTTCATCCTCTTCAAGAGGATGCTGTGGTCACGGGTCGTCACGGCAACGCACAGGACTCCCGTCAGTACACGCTGCTGCCATCTGGTGCGGGAATATGGCGTGAATTGATCGCGGGCGCGGCTCGGCTGCTGTTGATGGCAGCTGCTTAAACAGGAGACGGGGTTACATTTTCCCGCCCGCCGTTACTGGCAATCTATCAACATTATTGGACTAATAGCGGGTAGGGGTCGTGGAGATAGGAAGAGGGGAGTTGTGTGTGTGTACGTATATTTGACAGCATTCAATCTGTCGCCGCTACGGAAAATTATTAGCGTTCAAAACTTTCGTCGCAACGTTCTCTGTGCAAATACCTGAAGTTAGCTAACCTGCTGCTATTGCTGCTATTGCTGCTACTACAACTACTATCATTGCTTCTAGAGCTGTTGTGACGACGATGGTGACGACGACGCTACTACCTGCAGCGGCGGCGGAGATGATAATAATGGGACGATGACGATACGAAAATTTAACAGATAAACAAAAAAGAACAATTGTTTAACAAGAAAACAATTAAGATGATCATTTTCACTAGCATGATGAT
>NW_014579910.1:16505-19005 GCF_000485595.1 Priapulus caudatus | reverse complement strand
AAGTCTGTATGAGATATATCGGCCGTGCGTAAACGGTGATTAGCAAAAGGTTTTGTGGCTCTATGACAGAATCTCCACGCGAACATTCTAGTATATATTTCTAATATAAGACCGGGGTTTGTAGAGAAGGCATGGGCAGCTGCTAGAGCTACTGATGACAGCAGCAGTACTGGTATACATGGTCTGCGTGTGTCTACGTATAGCGCTACAGACAAGCTGAGAATACATAGGTCTCTTCCCTGTCACCCTGCGAAAAAGGACGCTCGCGACTCCCTCTAGCATCTATTTTCTTCAATCAGCGCCCCCTAGGTCAAAGAATTCCGTCCGCATGAGAATAGCATAGATTCCGTCCATCATAGATCTTCTAGGCCGCGTCAAGATCGCACGCAGGTGGCGCCACTATCGAAGGTTGCCCGCGTTAGCACGTAGGTGGCGCCACGGTCTCCCGCCAGGTGGCGCTCCTACGAGACGGGGCGTCGGCGGACGAGTCGGTCGGTGCTAGCTCGCTGCTGCATGCAGTGCGTGTAGGCGTGGTTGCGCGACCAGTCGCAACCGCCCCCTGGGTGCCGCAGGCACACAGACAGCGCCCCCTGGCAGTCGGGACCCTGCAGCGTTGTCGTCCACTGACAGATATTCTCGCTGGCGTGACACGAGCCGTCCAAGTACCACGGACACGGGTTGATCTGCGTGTACAGAGCAAGAGTGAGGTGATGATGATGATGATGATGATGATGATGATGATGATGATGATGGTAATGATGATGATGATGATGATGATGATGATGATGATGATCAGGGCTGATGATGATGAGAAAGAATCAGGCCAACAGAAAGAAAGAGAGAAAGAGAGAAAGAAAGAGAGAGAGCGAGAAAGAAAGAGAGAGAGCGCTAAACCTAATACACACTAGCTCTCTACACGGCGCCATCTGGTGGGCACTCGCTCACCTTGCATCCGCATCCCTGGCTGTAGAGACGTTTGAATCCCTTCTGCTGCTTCGGCGTCAGTGAGTACCACTCTGCTACGTAGCTACACGAAGTCAGGTACGCCTTGCCCTTCACCACAGCACCTGTGCACAACGTCAGCAGAGAACAGTCAGTAATCAAGTCAAGAATTGTCAGAGCAGAATATTGTCAACCCGTGAGCGAGGGAGGTAGATTGCTATTGGTTGTTACTATGGCTACGGTTATGGTTAGGGTTAGGTTTAGAGCTGGGGCTAAGGTCAGAGTTAGAGCTAGGTTTTGGGTTCGGGTTAGGTGTAGGATTAGGCCTAATGCTGAGGTGATGTTTAGGGTTTGAGTTACAGATAGGACTAGGACTGGGGATACGGTTGGAGTTAGGGTTGAGTCAGGGACAGGGCAATAGCTAGATTACAGACCTAGTTACCTGCCAGGGTGTACTTGGCTAGGGTTAGGGTTAGGGTCAGAGATAGACCTGGGCGTGGGGTTACAGCTGTTACCTGCTAGGATATACTTGGTGCTCGTGCTAGGGTCATGGATAGAACTATGGCTAGGGCTGCAGCTGTTACCTGCTAGGATATACTTGTTGCTCGTATTAGGGTTTGAGTTAGGGTTATAGCTGGTATTAGGGCTGTTACCTGCTAGGATATACTTGTTACTCGTATTAGGGTTTGAGTTAGGGTTATAGCTGGTATTAGGGCTGTTACCTGCTAGGATATACTTGGTGCTAGTGTTCAGCGATACTCCGCACGTTCCATCGTCCGGTGCCGTCCAAACAATCGTTCGGGGAACCCTGTTATACGCCTTCGTCATCTGCGGACGAAAACACACATGCAGACGTGATACGATACAGCAGCGAATAGCAGTAATATAGAAGTAGTAGTAATAGTGGTAATAGCAGGAGTGAATGAGAACAAATTGTGTATACCTGGTAATAGTAATGCCTTCTCTTAGGACGCGAGTGAGAGAGACGAAAAGAGAGCGATAGAGAGCAAGAGAGAGCAAAAAAGAGCAAGCGAGAGCGAGAGGTAGCGAGATGGACCGAGAGCACGAGGCAAAGAGGGAGAGAGAGAACGATATCAAGAGAGAAAGAGGGAGAGAGAGAGAGCACGAGTACAAAAGAGAAAGAGAGAGAGAGAGAACGAGTGCAAGAGAGAAAGAGAGAGAGAGAGAGCGAGAAAGGAGGGGATAGAGAGTGAGAAATAGAACGAGAGCGTGAAATCATTGGTAGAGGGAGAGAGAGAGCACGAGTACAAGAGAGAAAGAGAGAGAGAGAGAACGAGTGAGACAGTCTACGGTAAACACTAGCATGACCCTAACGTGGGCCTCGCGGCTGCCGCAGGGACCTTCCGTCTGCCCCCGCTCTCCCGCCCGCGGTGACGCCCGCACTCTCCTGTTAGCACAGCGTGATGACACTACGGTTTTTGTTGGCACAAGGTAATGACGTGGCACTTAGTGTTGTCACAGCTACGAGGGTCTGTGTTAGCACAGAGTTATAAGGTGTTTTATGAGGTTGTTGCACCTTATTATGTAGTAGACGCGT
>NW_014579910.1:14298-16495 GCF_000485595.1 Priapulus caudatus | reverse complement strand
CGCACGCACGCACGCACGCACACACGCACGCACGCACGCACACACGCATGCACGCACGCACGCACATACGCGCACTTGGCACGTCGCCAACTATGCCGCGCCAAGAACGCAAATGGAGAGCTTGTAGTTTCATAACAAACTCTCTCTCCGCGCTAGCGGTGGCTTGACTGTTACCATGGTGACGGGAGGATGCTTGGTGGTTACCATAGTGACGGGAGGATGCTTGGTGGTTACCATGGTGACGGGAGGATGCTTGGTGGTTACCATGGGGACGGAAGGATGCTTGGTGGTTACCATGGTGACGGGAGGATGCTTGGTGGTTACCATGGTAACGGGAGGATGCTTGGTGGTTACCATGGTGACGGGATGATGCTTGGTGGTTACTAATGTGACGAGAGGATGCTTGTGTTTTGTTGCGCAGTGATTGTGAAACGTTCGGGTGTTGCACTACGTCACAGCGAAGAACGCGCTTTTCCCTGCTCCTCTCCCTTCTTCTCCTGTTCCCCCCCCCCACCCACCTATTGCTCTCCCCTCGTTCTTCTCTTCCTCCTCCTCCTACCACTACCGCCTACGCTGCTGAGCATCCTTCCCAGTACATAAGCGATCCCCTCATGCATGAGTTTCTCCCGCTTACTGCGGACTTAACAGCGATGCTACGATGCACGGTGTGAGAGAGGCGGGCAGCGGTGGCGGTGACAAGGGTATTCGATTCCAGTCACTTAATCTCACGAGCGATGGTTAGAGTAACTGTGAATCGCTTGCAAATTTCACGAGGTGAAACGTTCTTTACGCATCAGTAGAACACACCATGCGACAATGGAACACACAATACGTAATAATAGAACGTGTTGTGTTACCGTCGAAAACATTGTGTAACAATAGAACACAATACGATACAATCGAACAGAATGTGTTACAATAGAATGCAGGGCACAACAATACAACACGGCACGTGACAACTGTGGCGTAACAAGGAATAGCAGCACAACACATGTACAACGAGCGCGGAGTATCTGTACATATTGCTGCGAATATTTAGATTACGTTCATTTCTCACTGTTCAGAAGTGATACATATACATTTATTTGTTTACTGATTATTGGATTGATTGTCTGTTTGCTTGCTTGCTTGATTGATTGATGGATGGATTAATTGATTGATTGATTTTATTTTTTGATTTAAACGTCGCGCGTGCGTGTGACATCACTCACCTTCAGTATTTTCTTCACCTTGATCTTGTACTGTCGCTCCGGCCACAGTATGTTTTCGTTACTGTTGCTCTCCGGTAGCGGAACCAGCTTGCGCACCTTGGCAATGATGGCTGCAACACACAACAAGAGGGCGCTCAGTTCACACTGATGCCAGCAATGCCCACCAGGGGGCAGTGTTACACTATCGATTTTCTCGGAGTGGATTCATGGGATTATTTTTAGTGGCGTTTTATCGATCTGTGGATAAAGTCATTCTTGATTTCATAAAGTTTTCTTCGCTTTGGCAAAGTTTGTCTTTTGCCTTAAATCCCGTGTTTATTCTCTTCGTATGGATTTTTGGTAACTCATATAATTATTCCTTCTTAGATCTCTTGTTCCATATATATAGATTTTAGTGCCTCAAGAAAACACTTAGTCGTTCGTCCAGGTTCTGGGCCTTGAAATAGTTTCGGAAAAACAGTACGGCCATGTGAAATGTCAGACGTTTTTTCCAGTTTTTTTTCGAGAAAAAAAAACGTTTAGCAAGCCGCAGAACTCGACGCGGTGGTAGTATAAGCGGACGATAGTAATTTGTCGTCATGATGGATGGATGGATGCCGTACCCTGGGGGACAGGACGTAACGACGGGACAGACACGAGGCCAGGAGCGGGTAATCTTCATGGCAATGGTCGTTTGCGTGGCGTCTGCATGGCGCGGGTGACCACGCCTGCCCCCGTCGCTGTCTCGGTCCCCGTGCGCAAGATTTATTTTTTTAATTGGGCGAATGTTGTTTTTTATTCTCCGCTTGGCGCCGCGCGAAAGTTAACAAGCCCCCCTCTGCCTTCCTCCTATCTTCTCCCCCTCCACGTCCTATGCCTTCACCCTCCACCCCCTCTGCCCTCCCCGTCCACCCCATCTGCCCTTCCCTCCACCCTTCTGCCCTCCCCTGCTATAATCTCCTCCCCTTTCTTCCTCACCCTTTTTCCGCTCGTTTGTCTTCCGCAGT
>NW_014579910.1:6798-9298 GCF_000485595.1 Priapulus caudatus | reverse complement strand
CGAGCGATGGGGAGGAGTGGACGTGTTTCTGTTCATGTAAAGTTCATGGAAAACGCGCACACTCACACGCGCACGCACGCACGCGCACGCACGCACCCTCACGCACGCACGCACATACGCACACTTCAGCACTGATCGCTATCGCTTATACAAACAACATTCGCTGAGGTTAAGCGTTCTATTGTTATCGAAATTCCTCGCTAATCGAGCAGCTAAGCCTATGATTGACAGCTCGGATGCTTATCGCGCCCTCTAACGTCAATCAGAGTACCACTCCCGCGCTCCTGGAAGCACGCGCGATTTTCTCTGGCGTGAGCTAGCCCCAGGGTTGTATACAAAAGGGAAGCATTCCCCGAACAACACTCCTGTAGATATACCCCCTACATCTATAATCTACAGTGGTCCCCAAATTCACAATTCCCACATTCCTATAGCCATCCCCTCTATGTCTAGCCATGACTCTGTTCCCCAGTTACTCCTGCTTCCTTGAAACACTGCTTTAGTTTATCAGCAATCGCTACAGAGTCGCGCAAACTTCATCAAACTTGCCGTAAATGTGATACGGCTTTTTCTTCCAATTGCTACAGTCTCTCACGAACTCTGTACGGCTCGTCCGCTAACAATTACAACTTGACCCCCCCTCTCCCCCTCCTAAACACTACAGCTGCATTAACCAAACTTTTTTTCTTTTAAAATCACAGTGAAAACTGCAGGAAAACAGGAAATTATCGTCCGTGTCATTCTCTCTTACCGCCAGCCAGCCAGCAGCTGTTGCTGCTGCTGCCGCCACTAAAATTGATGAAAAAAAATTTTAGAGGAAGTCGTGGCTGGCAATGACCTAGAAGAATTACGCCCTCCCGTTCAAGCAACCCCTCCCCCTAGAACGACCTCTTGCTCACAACGCCCCCCGGAGTAACGTCCTTCTCCTGGATCAACAAGCGGGGGAAGGGGAGGGCCCCTCATAAAAAACTACCTCCCCGCGCCGAATGTCAGACAACCCCTCCCCTTGGAACGACCTATTGCCCTACCAACCCCTCCCTCAAAATCACCACTTCCCCTAAAACCAGCCCCTCCCCTAAAGCGACCTTCTCCCACAACGTCCTGTTCCACCCCCTGTCTCACCCTCCTGCCATGGTCCTAGCGCGGTGGGGAGGATGCCTGAGCAGAAAGGAGAAGCTGGAAGGCAGGAGACAAGCTGTGCGGAAGAAGGATGCTGGTAGAAAGAAGATAAACTGGGAGCGAGAAGGAAAGTTGAGTCAAAGGATGCTGGGGGAAGGAAGACAACATTGGAAGAAGAATACAAGCTGAGAGGAAGAAGACAAGCTGTGAGGAAAAAGGATGCTGAGAGGAAGGAGACGAGTAGGCGTGTGGTTAGAGCAGGCTTCACTAAGATGCGGTGGAGCGCGAGATGCAGCTGAGCGTCTCCTGGCGTGAGAGTAATAAACGTGCTGTTGGTGCAGAAAGACACGTCTCCCTGCAGCGGCTGGTGGGTGAGAGGAGGAGAGGGAGGAAGAAGAAAAGAGAGAAATAGAGAAAGGGAGAGAGAGCGAGAGACGCAAACTCCAGCGTGCCAAGCATGCCACAAGATATGCAAACTCTCTCCCTGTCTCTCGCGCGCGCTCTCTCTCTCTCTCTCTCTCTCTCTCTCTCTCTCTCTCTCTCTCTCTCTCTCTCTCTCTCTCACTCGCCTGTCTTTATCTAGCACATCATTACACGGAGCTGAGTTAGTTACTGCCGACTTCCGTGGCAGTTTCTCTCCGCTAATGTATATCCGAGACCGGCCCTACCCATTGTCTACGCACTCTCCAACACCTCCGCCCACCATCATGCCACTGTCTCGATATAGTTGGCTCCTTAGTTACTGTTCAAGTGCTACTGCTGCTGTCTTCGCCTGTTCTATACCACCGATTTCCCTTCGCTGCCTACCCTGTCGCTAAGTCACTGCGAGGGTCTGGCTCTAGGTGAAGACTGCTTAGTAAACGACTATATACTATAGGTTAGTCTATGAGTACTATATGCGTGAGAATGAACGTAGTATATAAGTTGGTCTGTACTTAGTATAAGTGGGTGAGTGGAGTAAAACTACGTTGGGAGGGGAGGGGAGGGGGGCAGCGGGGGTTGTGCGGTCTACGTCTGCTTCAAAAAATTCACGTCTCGCATTTTAAACAGTCGTACTACGTCCGCCGCACGGGCGAGTTTTTTTCACGGCTGATGGAGCGGCACGGGCCGTCGTCATGTCGCAGATGCCAGACCGCAGGCTGCGTCTGCTGCTGCTGCTGCTGCTGCTGCTGCTGCTGCTGCTGCTGCTACTGGTGGCGCTGCTGCTGCTGCTGGTACTGCTGATACTGCTACTGGTGGTGCTGCTGCTGCTACTGCGGCTGCTGCTGCTATAGTGTTGCTGCTGCTGCTGCTGCTGCTGCTGCTGCTGCTGCTGCTGCTGCTACTGCTGCTACTGGTGGTGGCGGTGGTGGTTAAGGTGGTGGTGGTGGTGGTGGTGGTG
>NW_014579910.1:1994-2493 GCF_000485595.1 Priapulus caudatus | reverse complement strand
ATGCTGATGGTACAATGTTTTGAATGATGCTACAATGTTTGAGATGCGGTTACAATAATTGGGAAGGGATAAAATATCTGGGATGCTAGCAATGCTGATGGTACAATGTTTTGAAAGATGCTACAATGATTGGGATGCGGTTACAATAATTGGGAAGTGAATAAAATATCTGGGATGCTAGCAATGCTGATGGTACAATGTTTTGAATGATGCTACAATATTTGGGATGCGGTTACAATAATTGGGAAGTGAATAAAATATCTGGGATGCTAGCAATGCTGATGGTACAATGTTTTGAATGATGCTACAATGATTGGGCGAAGAATGCAATATTGTTGAGGAGGAGTCCATGTGTGGGATGCTGATCCTACAATGTGTGGAAGAAGGATCATGTAATAATTTGTAGAATGATGCGATATATCGGATGCTGATACTGTTACTGCTGTTACTGTTGTTACTGCTGTTACTGCTGTTACTGCTGTTACTGCTGTTACTGCTG
>NW_014579910.1:0-785 GCF_000485595.1 Priapulus caudatus | reverse complement strand
TGCTAGCAATGCTGATGGTACAATGTTTTGAAAGATGCTACAATGATTGGGATGCGGTTACAATAATTGGGAAGTGAATAAAATATCTGGGATGCTAGCAATGATGATGGTACAATGTTTTTAATGATGCCCACGAATGTTTGGGCGAAGAATGCAATATTGTTGAGGAGGAGTCCATGTGTGGGATGCTGATCCTACAATGTGTGGAAGAAGGATGTAATAGTTTGTAGAATGATGCGAGATATCGGATGCTGATACTGTTACTGCTGTTACTGTTGTTACTGCTGTTACTGCTGTTACTGCTGTTACTGTTGTTACTGCTGCTGTTACTGCTGTTACTGCTGTTACTGCTGTTACTGTTGTTACTGCTGTTACTGCTGTTACTGCTGTTACTGCTGTTACTGATGTTACTACTGTTACTGCTGTTACTGCTGTTACTGCTGTTACTACTGTTACTACTGTTACTACTGCTGTTACTGCTGTTACTGCATGCTGCTACAGTGTTTGTGATAAAGATGCAATATTTTCGCATGAGATGCGATATCTAGGATGCTGCTGCGATGATTCGGAAGAGGCTGTGTTGCATCACGGAGGAAGCCTCGGGTAGACAGATGCAGGGACCCGCCCGCGTGCGTTGCAGCTGGGAGCCGCGGTCAGCCGGGTTTACCTTGTAAGCTAGCGATGTCAGAATGACGGCGGGCGGGATGGGTAAACACTAAACACACGCACGCACGCACACACACACACACACGCACGCACGCACGCACTCACGCACGCACACACAC
>NW_014579909.1:23482-23723 GCF_000485595.1 Priapulus caudatus | reverse complement strand
TATCTATTTATCTATCTATTTATCTATTTATCTGGCTATCTATTTATCTATCTATCTATCTACCTATCGATCTATCTATCTATCTATCTATCCAGCTATCTTTCTCGTTGTCTCCCCCTCTCTGTTATCACTCTCGTGAGCGTTCTCCTTCTCTTGCTCTCGCTCTCGCTCTTGCTCTCGTTCTCTCTCTCTCTCTCTCTCTCTCTCTCTCTCTCTCTCTCTCTCTCTCTCTCTCTCTCTC
>NW_014579909.1:10760-15760 GCF_000485595.1 Priapulus caudatus | reverse complement strand
ATTAAAGGTGTAATAATAAGCCATTTTAATTGGGTGGATTCTTCACCTAGCATAGCATAGGCACCGAAGGGTCGTTGGTTCGTAACCAGCGTACTACAGCATATGCTACCCGAGGTTTCAGTTTCTAGGTTGTTTATGTATTATGTTATATCTTTTATATGAGGTATGTTAGCGGTTAGGGTTAGGGTTTCTAGAGTTAGGGTTAGGGTTAGGGTTAGGGTTAGGGTTAGTGTTAGGGTTTAGGTACACTTCTGCTTAGTACATGTCCTTGGTACACTTTGTGCTATACATATATGCTACTTCGGCGCTACATATCTGTAGTACCTGTTACGACAACGACCCCTTGAGGCCATTAGCAAGCCCACTAACACGGCACGCCACGGCACAACCGCGCACGCGCACACACGCCACACACCAAAGCCGATTGCGGCCTGCCGGCTGTATAAACCACCAAGCACTGCGCAGCACGCTGTAGTCAAAAATTAGAGAAAACCCCAACGAGAGACGGTTCAGTTGTGCTGTATGATTCATGTAATGTTGTTGTGCGGGAGTGTTGTGTGCGTGCGCGCGTTGTATGTATGTATTGTATGTATGTAATGTATGTATGTATGTACTGTATGTATGCTATGTATGTATGTATGTATGTATGTATGTATGTATGTATGTAGTGTATGTATGTTATGTATGTATGTATGCTATGTATGTATTTATGTTATGTTGTATGTATGTATGTATGTATTGTATGTATGTATGTATGTCATGTATGTATAGTAATGTAGCTTGCTATGCTATGTTATGTATGTATGTATGTATGTATGTCATGTATGTAGTGTATGTATGCTATTTGTTATGTATGTTATGTATGCTCTATGTATGTTATGTTATGTATGTATGTTATGTTATGTATGTATGTATGTATGTAGTATGCTATGCTATGTATGTATGTATGTATGTATGTCATGTATTGTATGCTATGTATGCTATGTATGTTTATGTATGTAATGTATGTATGTATGTATGTATGTATGTATGGTATGTATTGTATGTATGTATGTATGTATGATATGCTATGTATGTATGTTATGTATGTATGTATGTGATGTATGTATGTATTGTATGTATGTATGTATGTATGTATGTATGTAAATGCTATATGTATGCCTGTCGGTGTGCGGTCGTCGTGTGCGTGTGCGCTGTGCGTGTGCGTGTGTGTGTCCGCGCGCCCTGTGTGTGTGTGTGAATGCGGCGTGGGTATGCGTTGAAGTGCCGTGCGCGCGTAAGTGACAGTCTTCGATGTGCTGTGTGTGCGCGCGTGTGTGCAAAATATTGACAACGGAACGCGTGTAACCCTAGCCCGCCCTGCCCCGTCCACGCTTTCAGAATAGAGTTACTCTTTAAACTACTCAATGCATTTTTTTTCTTTACAGAATTGATGCCTTATTAAGTTGATGCTTTTGCTAACCAGAATGATATTTTCAAAAATTATATCTACAATAACGCCGGAAATCTGTTACTATGAATATCACCCCATTTCCCTTTTTGAAAAATTGTAGTCATCTTAAATGTAAAATATCTGATATCATGACTCGAGTCTAAATAATCAGTATCTTTCGTTTTACTGTAAATACATCCTCACTAAAAGCTGAGAAAGATAAATGGCTTGCTTAAAGCATCCTTAATCCAGACCCCACTCAAAACCCGTCTGAGGACGGGGACGCGTAATAGCTAGTATTATATATATGCATAAAGAGGAGATAGCGCTAGATATACGAGAGACAGACAGCTTAGATACTGATAGATAAGATATAGATAGATAGCACTATGATTAAATAGACTAGATGAGATAGATATCATAAAGGAGAGATGTGAGGTGGAGAGAGAGATGGAGAGAGCGAGTGAGAAAGAGAGAAAATGAGCGTGTGTGTGTGAGCGAGAGAGAAGGGGGAAGAGCGAGAGAGTGTGAGGCAGAAATCATTCCACACATCGAGAACGGCGCGCAGTCAAATCTGGTGTGCGCCTCATGACCACCCCAGAGTTGCGCGTCGACGTGGACTGAACATTGATTGTTATTGCAATTTACATACAACGCGACGAGACGGTTAGCTGTCGTGTGTAGAGCAGCCGGCTAGCACCACCTATGACGACACGTTAGATGGGGGAAATGACAGAACACCTGACCGCTAGCCTGTTGACTGCGCCCTGGAAAACCTCGTAGAGCCAGCCAGTAGCGGCGTCATTGTGATGCTAATATTCACAGATGTTCGCTCAATCCGTAACGCTGACGACAATACTGCCGTCATCGGCGGAGCAGGAAGAACAAGGCGTTTGTCGTCACGCGCTGCGTCTCTCGACGGCGACGACGAACATTTACATAATCGGCTGATAAGACACGATGAAACGTGAATCGCTCTCGTTCGCGCGACTGCTGTATATTTAAATGCATTATATGACCATTATAAATATATACATTATATTAATAGTATCAAGTATGGAACGTGTTGCCCGGTTGTGGTGTGTGTGTTGTCGTGTGCGTGGTTTTGCCGTGCGTGGCCGTGCGTCTGCGTGAGTGCGTGCGCTGCGTCTGCGTGTGTTTGTTATGCTGTGTCCTCTCTGCGTGTTGTGTGTGTGTGCTGTGTGACTGTGTGTGTGTGTGTGTGTGTGTGTGCGGTGGGTGTGTTCGTGGCGTTGTGTGTGTGTGTCCTCTTGTGTGTGTGAGCCGGCGCGATGTCGTGTAGTGCCTTGTAAGCGGGTGCTTATATGGTGCGTAGACACAAAAACACACAAATGCATTTTCTTGAGTGATTTTCTAGAAAAAACAGTGAGTTACTGACTACAAAAGAGCTGATGACATCTCCGTTCATCCATTTCCTGTCAGCAGCTAAATTAGGAAATGGCTCTCTCTCTCTCTCTCTCTCTCTCTTCTCGCTTCTCTCTCTCTCTCTTCTCATCTCTCTCTTTCTCTCTCTCTCCTCTCTCTCTCTCTATCTATTCTCTCGTCTATCTATCTCTCTCCTGTTTCTACGCACACATAATACCTTATATATATATATATATTATATAAGAATCATGTGCATATGCTTATTATATATCTATATATATGCATTAATGCAAGCTTAGTCAGACTGATGATCAGTTAAGTTTATGTCACAGTCAGCGACGGCGGCGGTTAATAGCAGTGACGGTGGAATTATATTCTCCTGCGCGTTAATGGGTCTATTTACTCGCTTCTTACATCACGGCTTCGTCTGCCTCATATTCCAGCCTGGCAAAATGCAATATCTCTCTCGATCTCACTCTATGTCCCTATATATATAGGTACCGGTATGCCGGAACGTACCCTGGTAACTATTTGATATGGTTAGGGTTAGGGTTAGGGTTAGGGTTAGAAATAAGGTTAGGGAGTAGGCGTAGGCGACTCCTTAGACTCGTTAGTGGAGTAGGCGAGGTACGGTCCGGCATATTAGATAGTACCAGGGTACGTTCCGGTATACCGGACCGTACCCAGGGTACGTTTTGGCAGTACCCTGGGGGACATAGACCCTCTCAGCCTCACTAAACCACACGAGTTATACAAGCTTGTCACCTGCTGCCATTGAGTTCTGAAGTTATTACAGATAGGAGGATAGCGATTAACATAGAGCGGTATGTGACCGATTATGTATTCGTTCAAGGAAGATTTTATTCTAAAACATACAACTTCTTTCTACTGTTACTGGTCTATATTTAAGAACAGCATAACTGCGAAAATTTCGATATTCTGGCGCGCAGGCGCAAAAATGTTGTCGCTATTTCCGACGTGAATCGGTCTTAAGTCACTAATTGCGTATATAATATCATTTTGAATATACTAATAATAAATTTTTTTTTTTACGTTTATGAAATAAAATAGTGTATACATGGATTTTCTGTATTTTACATATAAACATTGAACTCGATTGGTATGTGGTGATCACGTTGGTATCAAGCACGTGCCGGGAAAGGCACCATCTATCATTCACACACGAAAAATTCCAAATTCGATCTCGTATTGAACCGAGTTGCCATGGTTCCCCAGTTCAACACACGCAGTAATTCCATTTGCATTCGGTTTCGTGTTATCGGTAGGGTTATCGTAGGGGTCAGGTTGGTTAGGGTTAAGGTTAGGATTAGGGTTAGGGTTACTCAGAGTGCGAAAGTAGGCAGTGTGTCTGGTGGTTATATAGACTACTAGATTCTGTAAGCTGGTCGTCCGCGAGCAATTCTGGTAGTTCAGTATTTCGGTATTCCGTGAGTTTTTACCAAAAAGGCGGGAGCCCGTCTTTGTCACGGCACAAGCAACAAACATGGCTTCGCCCATGCTATTGATCAACGGGCAGCTAGGATAGCGAGAACTAGTTTTAAGTATAATTGATAATTGGGGATTTAATTTATTTAAACTGAAGTTACAACAACTTGCAGGAATAGAAAGAGAAATAGAAAGAGAATAGAAAGAGAAATCATTTAAATTATTAGTTTACTCGTCTGTGTTAGTCAAAATCTAACAATGATGAGTTAAGATGGCGGTGACAGTCAGGTAGTCCACCTGGACTAGTCGGTACTGCAATCTACTCATTCGTGAGTAAATATGGTTGCTTCGTACTAACGGACTACTGTTAATTTCGAACCCTGGTTACTGTTAAGGTTTTCGGCTTTAAAGTATTGGGAAAAAAATACTTTAAAGTATTAAAGTATTTTAAGTATTGGGAATTATAATTATGGCGCTATATTATATTGCCAACTTAAATATTGTTATTAATAAATAAATAAATAATAAATATATATATATATATACACACACACACACACACACACACACACACACACACACACACATACGTACAAAGAGTAACATTATCTGTTCTTGCTGAGTGGTGTGCGGGACAAGTACAAATCCGAGACTGCAAAGATTGGTCGCTTAAAAGTACTGTTGTGAGATAACGGTAATTGTGACGGTTGTTCGCTGGCGTCTTAGATATCACATC
>NW_014579909.1:1797-7370 GCF_000485595.1 Priapulus caudatus | reverse complement strand
ACACACACACACACACACACACACACACACACACACACACACACACACACACACACATACGTACAAAGAGTAACATTATCTGTTCTTGCTGAGTGGTGTGCGGGACAAGTACAAATCCGAGACTGCAAAGATTGGTCGCTTAAAAGTACTGTTGTGAGATAACGGTAATTGTGACGGTTGTTCGCTGGCGTCTTAGATATCACATCTAACCGAATCAAAATTTAGTTGCTGTGGATGGTGATTTCATAAGTTGGGGAATCTCCTTCCCTAGTCAACGGACGATGCTTCTGCATCGAATCAGCGTCAGGTATGATCGTATTCCAAGAATCTGTGATGCCGTTGTCAGAAATATAACAAGTAGTTATAACATTTTAAGTATGAAATGTCATCACCTTAGAAAAAGTTACGTGTTACGCGTCATGCAGAAAGTTCGACATTGTAGACTTGTGATAGTCATCACTTTTTGTGATGTTTCTGACAGCTACTCCCAGGTCATCAAGAGAAAAGCTGGAAGTTAGATTTTTCTTGATAACAACTAAAGCTGAGAGCTCTGATAACTTCCCTGTTCCAAAACCAGCAAACGGATCCATGATCGAAGCAAAACTACGCTGTGTGAAATCAAACCGGATCCATATTATCAGAAGTAGATAATCGGTTCCCTATATCCCCTATATAATAGTTCCCTATTATCTACTTCTGATATTATATCCAGATAAATCCGGGTTAAATCCAGATGAATCCAGATTATACCCTGATAAATCCAGATTATGTCCAGATAAATCCAGAATATATATACTCGACGTGGCCACCCTGTGACAACTCCCACTTCGCAATCGCAACGCCATTTCCTGTAGTCCAAACCACTTGACTTCCGGCTCCCGTTGTTCCGGCACGTAATGCTGCTACAGTTCCCGGTCGATCGTGACGTTGTGATTGATATCACGTGACCAGAGCCGCTGTTTGGCTAACACTAACCTTGCGGCGGTGAGCGAGGCGATGTATAAGCGCGCGTACACACACACACACACACACACACACACACACACACACACACACACACACACACACACACACACACACACACACACACACACATGATAGATAGATAGATAGATAGATAGATAGATAGATAGATAGATAGATAGATAAATAGATAGATAGAGAGATAGATAGATGAATAGATCAAATGAAGCTGCGCTCATGTTACGCATGTAATCAAGAGTACATAATAGAGATACATAATCTCTATTATGTACTCTTGATGTAATGTAATGCATGCCGCATGCCGGCTGCTCAGCTACGTGAGTGTACCGCGAGCGTGAGTGTCAGCGTGCGTGTGTACGTGAGACGTGCTTGTGTTTCGGCATGCCTGCAGGGGGTGTACGTGCTTGCGTGCGGTTGAGCGGACGTAAGTACGTGCGGCGTGCGTGCGTGCAAGGTGCGTGCATGCGTGTGTGTACGACCGTGTGCTTGTAACGCCTCTGATTAACTCACGCCCATCAGGTTGATCTCCGTTATTGCCACACCTGAAAATTTATCGGCCCAATACAGGCATCGAATTTGGCAATTTGCCTCTGACAGCAAGTAAGGCTGCTACTTGCTGTCAGAGGCTGTGCCCTCTGACAGCAAGTAGCAACACTCTGACAGCAAGTCTAGAAAACCGAACGCGTCGATTTTCTGTGAAAAATCACAAGTTATACGGCTAAAATATAATGATTTTGATTAACATATATATAATTATTTCTTTATTATGGTATCAAATATGAATAAAACCAAGATGGTACAATTAATATTAAAGTTTTTGTCAATTTAAAATATTTACATGTCATAAAATACAAAAAGTCCAGACACAGAGCAGCAGTAAGACACATTGTTAGATTATTTAATCTAACAATTGAAGACTATCTGTCATGGAAATATTGATTTAAATTGCACAGTAGTGGGGACTGGCTCAGCAGCATACACAGGTTTCTGATTTATATTGCACAGTGACTTAGTAATCGACAAACATTGAAAACATAAGAAGAATACACGGGCGTGTACACGATTTGTACCAGGGGGGGTCTAACCGTAACCCAAGCTTGCGAGCACGCGAAATTTTTTGAAATTAGACCCCCTTAGATGCGTTTTCTGCGCGAGCAGGGGGGGGCGGACCCCCTGGACCCCCCCCTCCACCCCACTGTACACGCCCCTGGAATATATACAAAATACTAGTAGTAAAATCACACTGAATCGCGGTGATTATTACTATTCCGTGGGATAGGGTCACTGTTTGTACTTGTGTGTATATTTTGTGTATATAAGTATCCGATGCTCGGACGAATATCCACGATATATATGACCTTTAAGGACATGGATATTCGTCCGAACATCGGATACTAGTTCGGTGGCGCTATTCGTCAGAGTATTGTTGCGCATCACTACGAAAGGTTATACACCATAGATTAATTTTGGTGCTATGACACGTGTATATAAGATAGTCGAGTCGTTTTAGAGTTAGTGTTAGTGTTAGGGTTAGGGATAGGGGTAGGGTTACTGTTTATACTTGCGTGTATATTTGGAATATCCACGTCATTAAATTATACATCTGACGGCATTTAGGTACTAAGTGCTACGACGGCATTTACTTGCCGCCGATACAGACTACCTCTGACGGCAAATCATTATGTTCCGGCTGCAAATGCCGTCGTAAAATTCGATCCCTGCAATATTGAATTCAATACGTAAACACGCGAGTGTCGAATATCCCATCACCCCCCCCCACACACACACACATGCACTCGGTGTATACATTACTATTCCTCATGCGCAGAGATTGCTTCAAGAGCCTATTAATACAGGCACGCC
Organism: Priapulus caudatus; assembly: GCF_000485595.1. Taxonomy (NCBI): domain Eukaryota; kingdom Metazoa; phylum Priapulida; class Priapulimorpha; order Priapulimorphida; family Priapulidae; genus Priapulus; species Priapulus caudatus. The sequence goes on along the minus strand of NW_014579909.1, from coordinate 4,523 downwards.
GAGATTACCCTGTAAACCATGTATGTGCTCTTGATGACACGTTGTCGTATTGCACGACGAACTCGAAATGGAAAGTCGCATCGAATAGCAACATGGCGGCTGCTGGTTGACTAATGTTGACGTTCTTTATTCTATAACTATCCCCTCCCCTTCTCTCGCTCTCTTTTAAGCGCACGCGATTCGATCATTTTCTAGTAAATTGCTGCACGAAATTAGTTTACGGGAACCCTCCCCCTCCCCCTCCTCCGGCCCTTGCCTGTGGCGGTTGTGTGATGATACGGGTTTTTCTGTATCTCTCTATTGCATTAGCATCGCGTTTACTTACATCGAGCCGCATGCAGACTCAATCATGGAGCGCAGAGAGTCGCGATCCGGGCGCTTGTGTAGTCATTAGAACTGGGAACGTAGAAATGCAAACACACGCGCGCGCACACACACACACAACACACACACACACACACACACACACACACACACACACACACACACACACACACACACACACACACACACACACACACACACACACACTACGTACAAAGAGTAACATTATCTTTCTTGCTGAGTGGTGTGGGCGGGACAAGTACAAATCGCGAGACTGCAAAGGATTGGTCGCTGTAAAATACTGTTGTGAGATAACGTAATTGCTTGACGGTTGTTCGCTGGCGCTTAAGATGATCACATCTAGACGCGTCAAAATTTAGATTGCTGTGGATGTGATTTCATACAAGTGGGGAATCTCCTTCCCTGTCAACGGAGCGATGCTTCTGCACTGAATCAGCGTCAGGTATGATCGTCATTCCAAGAATCTGTGATGCGTCTGTCAGAATATAACAAGTAGTTTAATAACATTTTAACAGTATAATTTCATCACCTTAGAAAAAGTTACGTGTTACGCGTCATGGGCAGAAAGTTCGACACTTGTAAGACTTGTGGATAGTCATCTCAACTTTTTTGTGATTGTTTCTGACAGCTACTCCCAGGTCATCAAGAGAAAAGCTGGAAGTTAGATTTTCTTGATAACAACTAAAGTGATGAGCTCTGATAATTCCCCTTTCCAATCCAGCAAACGGATCATGATCGAAGCCAAACCTACGCTGTGTGAAATAAAGGCCGATCATATTATCAGAAGTAGATGAATCGGTTCCCCCTATTATCCGCCTATATAATAGTTCCCTATTATCTTACTTCTGATATTAATATCCAGATAAATTCCGGGTATAAATCCAAGATGAATCCAGATTATACCTGATAAATCCAGATATGTCCAGATAAATCCAGAATATATATACTCGACGTGGCCACACCTGTTGACAATGCCCACTTCGGCAAATCGCAAACGGACCATTTCCTGTAGTCCAAACCACGTTGACCTTCCGCGGCTCCCGTTGTTCGGCACGTAATGCTGGCTACAGTTCCGCGGTCGATCGTGACGGTTGTGATGGATCATCAACGTGACCCAGAGCCAGTGTTTTTGCTAAACACTAACCTTGCGGGTGAGCGAGGCGATGTAATAAGCGCTGCGTACACACACCCACACACACAACACACACACCCCACACACACACACACCACTACGAACACACACACACACACACTGACACACACAACACACACACACCACACACGACAACACACACACACACAACACACACACACACACACACACACACCATACACACCAGGACACACACACACGACGCGGCGCGCACACAGACACACACAGCACACACACACACACAACACACACACACACACACACAGCACACAGATCGCAAGTAACAGGAATCCGATGACGTGCATAATAGCAATGCCGGGGTTATGAAAGATCGGTAATGTAGTGCGCGCGGATCGGCTAGTCAATTGAGCTTTTGCTACGATATTTATATCTATGTAACAGAGGGCGGACAGCGCGCTTTTGCGGTGGTGCTTGGTGGGGGGCTCTGACAATGGAGAGTGGCGACCTACACATGGCAGGCTGGAGGAGGGAGTGGGGCGTGCCGGGTAGCCAGTGGGGAAAATCCGTAGTGTGCCTCATGTGTGCCTGCCTGCCTACTTGCCTGCTGCCTGTCTGCTATCTGTTAGTCTTCGTCGTGTCGTCTGTCGGTCTGTCTTCCTGCCTGATCGGCGTCATCTCATCTCCGTCTCTCTCCTTTCTCTCTCTTCTCTTTTTCTCTCTCTCTCTCTCCTCTCTCTCTTTCTCTCTCTCTCTCTCGTCTCTTCTCTCTCTCTCTTTCTATCGATCTCTATCTCCATCTTTATCTTTCTCTTTCTCTCTCTCTCGCCCAATCCATTTTGCTCATTTCGTGCCTCGGCCCTCTGCTTTTCGCCTCACCGCGCTCCGTCTTCTCGGCCCACCGCTCCATCTATTGTACAATTTCGACGAGACGTATGACCGCAGTCTCATTCTTCGAGTGATTGCGGTATTGATATATTCCTTGACCGATCGATATATGCGAACGCTTGGCTGTGAAAACCGTCTTTAGAACAGCCGGTGATCCAAGGGTGTATTTATCATACTCGCACAAGATACCGCCTACACGTACACGATCAGAGACACGCACACAACACGCGACACACACACACACACACACACACAACACACAACACACACAGCACACACACATCACACACACACACACACACACACACATCACCCGACACACACACACACACGCACACACACACATCCAGCACACACACACACACACACACACACACACACA
>NW_014579909.1:0-312 GCF_000485595.1 Priapulus caudatus | reverse complement strand
TGTGTGTGTGTGTGTGTGTGTGTGTGTGTGTGGGATTGCGTGTGTGCGCGCGCGTGTGCGTGTTGGGTGTGAATGTGTGCGTGCATTCGCTTGTGTGCAAAATCTCTACAGAAGATATGGTTTTGTGAAATGCGAATCACCATAGGGTTCACAACAAAACCAACCGAGTGCCATTTTGTATGTTGAATGGTCATAAATTTAGAAAATGAAAATGTTTTTTTCTGTCTTATTTTCTTTCCCTCACACACACTCTCTCCTTCCATATCTCACTCATGGTCTCTCTCTCTCTCTCTCTCTCTCTCTCTCTCTCTC
>NW_014579908.1:22571-23743 GCF_000485595.1 Priapulus caudatus | reverse complement strand
AATGGGAGTAGGCGAAATGGGAATATTGCCGATTCTGAGAGTAGGCGAAATGGGAGTAGGCGAAATAGAACGTAGGCGAAATGGGAAGTAGGCGAAATGGGAAGTAGGCGAAATGGGAGTAGTCCAGCCGGTAATAAACCGTGTGCGCGCGTACGTACACACACCGCATGCGTAACTATCGATACACGTACGTATGACGTGTTATGACGTGCTGTACATGTGACGCAGCGTGACGTTGCATGACGTATATACTGTTATTTTATTGAAAGCCTCCATCAGGTTGCGTGTTATAGCCGAGCATCTCTATGCGTTAATGAGCTGGATCCTTTCATTAGCGTGATGAGTAGCGAGAGCGGTACTTGTAGAGAAAGAGAGAAACAAGCGTGCGTCCGCTATACCTGCTGCTTTATACCCGCATCGCTAAATTGACGGGTACAGTGTGTGTGTGTGTGTGTCAGTGTGTGTGTGTGTGCGCGCGTGCGTGCGTGGGTGTGCGTGCGTGCGTGCGGCAAAGCGCACGATGTAAGTTAGAATTCTCGCATTAACTAGGTGAAAGGTTGTATGCAAAACTAGCACGCATCGTCAGTAAATCCCCATCTGCTCATCCCCCCAAACCCTAACCCGCGGTAACATCCCAGTTGGCCTACTCACATTTCGCCTACTTCCCATTTCGCCTACTCCCACATCGTCTACTCTCAGAATGGGTAATAGTACCTTTTTTTGTTGTAGTATTGATATTACAGCAAATACCAGGAGAAATTAGTGTGGACGCAACTCCGTCTAGTCTATGTATGCTAATAAAAACCATATATTACACTTATAAATTATTATTTAGTGGACAAACTGATGGTAGACAAAATGGGAATGGGGTGGATTTTTAGTGTAGACGAATTGGAAGTAGGCGAAATGGTTGTAGACCAACTAACTGGGAGTTTTGCTATAGACGAAAAGGGAATTTCGCCGTAGACGAAATGGAGGTAGGCCAACCGGGAATAAACCCAACCCCCCACCCTGACACCTAACAACTGGGTTCGGCTATTGAGCATTATCGGCTGCGAGCCGAGCTAACGCGATCAGTGCTAATGCTATCGGGTTAGCATCCATTATACAGGCTGCTGCTGCTGCTGCTGCTGCTACTGCTGCTGCCGCTGCTGCTGCTGCTGCTGCTGCTG
>NW_014579908.1:10107-19891 GCF_000485595.1 Priapulus caudatus | reverse complement strand
CCGTCCCCCTGATCTGTCACTTGTTATGCCATAACAATAGAAAGTACCATAAAACTTGCATAAGTCGACTTTGGGCCAGCATATTTTGTGCTTGACTTAGGAAAATACGACTTACGCGGTAAGTCAGTCATTTTTGTCGATTTATACAATGTATGTAATGCGGTACTGTATTGTTGTCCTTGCGATTGCTCTGCGCATGAGTCATCATTAACAAGCAAGTTGTGAACAAAGTTTAATTAACAAACGAAAAATGCGAATGAAGTCATGCATACCCGTCATTATTATGCCCGTGGTTGAATACGAATGATGCGCGTGAACTCGGCCCACGCGCGATTTAAAGCGCGACAAACAGCATCTATGACTACTATATGTATGTAGTGGCCTCGAGCCGGTCTCGACCCGAGTCCTCGAGTCCGGAGGGCTCGAGTCCGAGTCCGAGTCAGAGTCACTGCACTCCGAGGCCGAGACCGAGACCAAGGAAAACGGTCTCGAGACCGGTCTCGAGGCCAAGACCGGTCTCGTGACCTACAACACTGACAAGAATACGAAGGAAGTTTCAACAAGGTAGATTTGTGCATGGGCTTAATGACTCTGCATACTTCAGCAGCATGAAGCTACACAAGTAGAAGTCAATAATATCTGTCACAACAATACAGCATGGTCCTACTACTGGCAAAACCATATAACTACACGCAGTACGCAATAACGATCCAATGCCACACCTGGCTTTCATTTCATACAAACATCTCTCTTCACGCCTTGATTGCCATAGCCTCCGCCGCCACCGTACCCGCCTCCTCCGCCACCGTACCCGCCTCCTCCGCCACCGTACCCGCCACCTCCGCCACCGTAGATACAATAATGTAACCCAAACCCAAGAGGATAGAATACGGTGGCGGCGGAGGAGGGTACAGTGGCAGTAGATACAATAATGTAACCCAAAACCCAAACCCAAACCCAAACCCAACCCCTATCCTCTTGGGTTTGGGTTACATTATTGTTTCTACTGCCACCGTACCCGCCTCCTCCGCCACCGTACCCGCCTCCTCCGCCACCGTACCCGCCTCCTCCGCCACCGTACCCGTCTCCTCCGCCACCGCAGTTATCGCCATCTCCACGGTTACCTAAAACACGAGAATCATCAACGTAAGATCATAGCTCTGCCCTAAGCCCAATTCTTTACAGATTCAAACAACAAAGTCGGCCGGCGAGTGTTTTGACAAGACCACCCTGCCATTCCGGTGACTCACCGAATCTTCCTCCCCCTCGTCCTGGTTCACGGCCGCCTCCTCTATCCATCGCTGAAGCCATCTCCTGTTTCGTCACGGCTCTCTTCACCTCCCGAGTGATGTCCGTCGATGATGTGCGGCCGGTTCTGCTGCGCCTCGTCCGTCGATGATGTGCGGCCGAACAAACGCACTACTCAACTAAGAATAAATAATTAATTGCCATACTACAGTACAGAGACAGGCGGCACTTTTGACGCTTCTTTTATCATAGCTTGGCATTGTTTTCGTTATAAGCGAGTTCGTAGTTAGCCGTGTACGTGTACGTGCACGTGCACACGCACGCACGCACGCACTTGTACGTGTCGCTGCTTTCATCGAGTGTTGAACGCAATCATACAAATCATACAAACGAAAATGAGGACAACTATCACATCCCAGCACTCCTGTAGACAGAGCTAGAGCCATATGGTTTACATACAAGAGAGGCACAGTGTGATTGGTTTATGCTAAGCACGCCCCTCAACAACCAGCAGCTACGATGGCGTAGTGGATTTACACTGGACGGCAACGTCCAACATTTATTCTATACATCTCTGGGTGAATTGAGCTCTGATTGAGCAGAGATTGAGCCAATTGAGCCAGAGCGAGAGAACCATCTGTTGTGGAGTTTGCATACATGTATGTATATACAGTATATTACATATTAGTTACACATTTGTACATATATAACATCAGAGCACTTCCTCATATTACATATGTTGGACCAAAACATTAATTTATTGTAGTGTGCGTACGTAAGTGTTTTATCTCCGGCCTTTAATAATTCGAGTGTACTGTAGCAAATGAAGCCATTTTTATCACGTGATTTTCTCTTACTTACTCGTGTTTTGAAGGTGTCGTATAGTAGGCCTACTTCTCGGGCAGCCACTGTCCATACTGAAAACAAGAAAATGCGACGACGAACAATTGACGAAATTTATTAATTTAAGCAAACAGATTAACTAAAAACGAAACTTCTGAAATATTTATATATTTAACTCTATATCTTGTCAAATCTTAATCGAACAAGTGTTAACAATGACAAAAAATCGACGAAATTGATGAATTGAAGCAAACATAGCCTACAGCCGAATGTCCACTGAAAAATGGCTCATGTTTGGAGAACTGTTATATCTACTGGGTTTTGAGTCTGTCATAATATTGCGCAAGTCAATATTATTGTCAATGATAATGTAACTACAAACGATAATTTCTGAAATATTTATATATTAAACACTATATCTTGGCAAATCTTAAACAAACAAGCGTTTACAAAGAAAGAATAGAGATTTGTATTTCCTTTTCGAGCTATATAAGTATATCTTGTAAAATCTTAATGGAACCGTATTGCTGTAGTAAGAAGTTTTGTTTTCACACGTATATATGTGTACTTACAATCGAAGCTCATCCGGTAGAATTGGCGGGAAAGTGACCTAGCTAGTAGGTGCGGTTCTCCTGGTCGTCTGCATGGTGGAATGAAGCTCCCCGGGTCAATTTTACCCCGGGCGGTCCTTATATACGTCCACTGCCGTGGCCTTGTCAGGCTTGCAGTGAATCCCGTGTCGAATCCTGTCGGCAGCTGGCCCAGGCTTCGATCCGTATATGGCAGTGTTGACCCCTTAACGTGGCGTTAGAGACAGAACACCTTTAGCCAGCGAGTATTCCGGTTCCGGTTTCGGTACTGGGTGCAACGTCACTTCTAGTGCTATGCAGATGGGCGCATAGTTCTACTGAACGCTATCGGAGCGTAAATTTAATATTGACGGTGATCATCTATAAATACATATGTAAACAAATACATATGTTTGTAAAAGCATAGATATATACAAACACATGTGATTTTACATGGAAAAACTTACAGTTTACATGTTGGTTAGTGCACATGGTACTACTACTAGCAGTAGCTTGTTTAAGTTTTTCACTAGTGTGTGCGTGTGTGCGTGTGTGTGTGTGTGTATGTGTGTGTGTGTGTGTGTGTGTGTGTGTGTGTGTGCGTGCGTGCGTGCGTGCGGTGTGAATATTGTATTCATCCAGAAATGTAATCGGATTGCTTTATTATCGCCTTCACTTACAGCGGCGTAAACGCTGGTGCAGACAATAACATGTGATTTCATGCAGAGTCTGCCTCATGCATACATGCATCATGCGCGTTTGACTTATTCCCAGCGAACAATCACTATAGTTACTGTTCTGCGAGTTGCAGCCATTTCTCCGATGAACCTTGGAGCAATCATTCTGATCTTGGAGCAATCAGTCAGAATGATTACTCCAAGGATGAAAAAACGATCTGCGTTCCAAACAAACCGTCGTTATTTCCGAAGAAACAATCAATGTCTGAAAGTACAGCCATTATTTCGAACAATCGTTTTAGAACAATTAAGTTTCGAATAAACCATTTAATTAATTGTTCTTCCGAACAAGCAAGTACTAGAGGGGAGGAAGTTTGGAGGAAATTGAGAGCGTGAAGTTGCAGCCGGGCGATCCTCGCTGTAACCAATTACTATTCATGTCTGCCCTCCTCGGCCTCCACCCACACACACACAATCGCACGCAAGCTACCGCCACACGCACACACACGACACGCGCGGCACACACACACCGCGCACGCACCTCACACACGCGCACACATGCGCCCGCACACACACACCACACACGAACACACACCACACGCACATCCGCACACCGCACACGCACGACACCATACACACACAGCACACACACACCGCACACGCACACACACGCGTACGCGCGCGCACACGGTGCCGAGGAATGTGGTCGAAAGCAACGGAACACGTACAGGCGATCACAGCGCCCGTAAGAACAGCACACACGCTGGCAGTTATAGTACGCTCGATACTTGTGGCAGCCCAAACTTTTCCATGGATGATATGATAATCACGATAGAACACCACTAGAAATAGATAGACAAAAAATAGAGTAGTTGTCTATCATTTCTATGGGACACATCATTAGCTCTGCTTGCTGTAACATGTGTTTGCCGTGCGGTATGACTCTGCAGCGTTGCGTAAGGTCCATCATCACTGGATCGAGCACCGCGCACAACTTGCCCGCGTTGTCCCCGCCGGCAATGCTTTTATATATCGCACCATCAGACCGGTATTAATCTACAGATTTCTCAACGTACTGACAGCCGGCGTCGTCGATGAGATCCGCACTGAAACGGGCGCGCCAGACGTTTGGAGTCAGTCTAGCTTCCGACTACTGCATTGCGCAAATCATCATATGGCGCTGCGTCCTGGGGCTCATAACAGAGGGGGGTGGGGGTAAGGGTGTACTGTTCACACGAGTTCACAGTAAAAATAAACTACTTTTTCACATATCACAGTAAAATAATCTCTTTTCACAGATCCGGGGAGTAATCCAGTTTCATACTGTTCTTGTCTCGAGGTTAGGGCTCCGGGGGCATGACCCCGGGAGTTTAAAAAAATTAGGCTATATTGGTGCATATTCTGTGAATTTTGAGGGCCTGTGACCGCGTTTTCGGAATCCGGGTGCAAACCGGCCTAAATCCGCGCCTTATGACATGCATTGATTACACGCAGGCAAAGAGACCTCTGTATTCACAATTCAACGACTAAATAAAAGCTAAATCACTCTCACGCAAGGTGGTCCATAAGCAGTTTACAGACAAAATATCATGTGCAATTCAAGTTCACAGAGGTATAAGAAGACGGGCCGATCACGTTTCATCGACAAATACCCTTATCCCCTCAATCATACAGTGCCTGGCGCTGGTCTAGTTATCTCCCTCCCACCTTCCAATATTAGTGAGCTCAACTAGGTCTATTTCCGCCCAAGGTACTTTCCGGATAACGGTACCCTGGTATATATCTGAATGGTTAAGGGTTTAGGGTTAGCTGTTAGTGGTGGGTAGTAGCTGTAGCCGACTCCCTAGACTTGTTAGTGGAGTATGGCGGGTACGTCCGCGGCATATTATATAGTACTCAGGGTACGTTTCCGATATATCGAACCGTACCCATGGTACTCTCACGATAGACCTGGGGGACAGCGTTAGTGAGGGCTTCTGTAGTGTGATGAGATAGGTTAACTATACGTAACCGCTTTTTTATTATCAGAATACGAGAGAGGGAGAAAGAGCGTGAGAGATCGAGAGAGAGAGAGGGGATGGAGAAACGTTCGGCGAGAGAAGAGATAAGCTAGAGAGAGGAGAGAGAGAGAGAGAGAGAGAGAGAGGAGAGAGAGAAGAGTGAGAACGACACTGAGAAGAGAGGAGGAGAGCAGAGAGCGACGAGGAGGAGAGAGAGAAGCAGAGAGAGAGAGAGAGAGAGAGAGAGAGAAGAGAGAGAGAGAGAGAGAGAGAGAGAGAGAGAGTAGAGAGCATGAAGATAGCAGCAGCACTTTAGTCATCAATTATCTAAACTAAGTGCCGCAGTGCGACACGGGCTAATCATAAATTTCATTCAATAATATGATAAAATAAATAAATGATAAATTCATGTTGTGCATTAGCAAGAGTCTTATACATACAGTCTCTTATCTTGTTCTGACTTTCGTCCCCAATTGGAACAAATATATTCAGCTACACTTTCGAACAACTCCACCCAATCTCTACTCATTGCAGACACATGTGCATTGCAGTTGGCAGGCAAACAATTATGATTAAAGAGTGACCAGCCATGGGCTGCCTCTGTTTTGCCTAACCGCACACGAGCATTCACGATAATTCAGCTTTAGGGTGCTATAGACACATGCTTATAGAAAATAATATGATTTAAGGAGTGTAAAACCTTGTTCAAACAAAATTTGGCCTTCTGCAATTATGTGCAACTGTACGCTCACAATTCAACACAAGGTATTGGCTCTAATAAAGCAAAAGCCAGTCCATCTTGTTAAACAGCTCAACAAACCTCATCGTTAACCCTCCTTCTTGAGGGCAAAAGGTTATCCATCACTGCTCTTTGCATTACAGCGGAAAGTACATTTCATGGTATTGTTCAATAAGCCATAAAAATAGTAAGTCACCGCTGAACGACAAAAACAGTTTTTCCAATCGCTCCGCTCAGATCCCATGTCCCAGAAAAGTTAAAACTGCCATGTGCGCCCATTGACTTTGACCTGTGACCTCGCAATTTCGGCCAGCATGTGATGTCTTTTCCTCATGATCCTATACAACGACTATCACGAGCCTAGGTCGAGGCCGTTTAGATTTTAGAGCCGCATTCTGACATTGCCTCCCTAATACCTAAGTTTAAGAGGGAATTGTTCCCCTTCTTTTACACCCCTTGACCTTGACTTGACCCCCCACTTTGACATCCCAACTCGTTTTCGAATTACCCCCCCTCCTCCCCACGCGAAACGTGACCGGGACGTCGTCCGTTTGACAATGTTGTTCCAACTGTGATCGGACGCACGGACGGACAATCATGCGATTCTACAAGCTGCACCTGACTACGTCAGATGAGCTAAAAAACAGCTTTCATTGCTACATGTAGCTTTCCACGTCAGACACAGAGAACCTTGAAGCTCTCCTCTAGCGTGTCTCTCGCTCTTTTTACAAAGCTCTGAATGGAGAGAGAATCTGGGATCGAAATTATCTGCAGATCGAGCGACTCAATTAGGACGTGTCCAGACACTATTGATTCAATTTAGTGCGCGCATACGTGGCTGTGTGCACTGAAGATCGCTTCCCATTTGACTAATGTCATCCGTCACGTGTGTGTCATTAACTTAATCGCTTCCTAACGCTGTATTATCGAAACTTTCCATTCGGGATGCATCCTAGTGGAGCATTATATAGGAACCTTTAGACTTCCCAGTCGCGCACGTCCTAAACGTATATGGAGCGTTAGATGGAGCGTATATGGCGGCGTATGGAGCGTTAGATAGCGAACGTAAAATGGAGCGTTATATGTCGTAATGTTTAGAATTCTTTGCCGGGGGACCTAGCTCCTAATGGAACGTTATATGTGTGGCAATATCGAGAATTTTCAGTCGGGGTGTTTACTAATGGAACGTTATATATAGATCTACCTCCCTAGATCCTCTAAGCGTTGCCTCCCGCACCCGATTCAGTAATTTTATTTGCCGAGACAAGCTTTGCGTTTGCACACCGCCACATGTCGTTGAATTTCTGTTCACTCCGCTATATGTACTGACAAGAATCAAGCTTACACAATCTTCGTGTCAGTTTTCACAGGTTTTTACGGTCGCTAGCCTTTGCCCTAGCCATGGTCTTGCCATGATCCTAGCACCTAGCTCTACCTCTGGTCTTAACCCTGTGTCTGGACATCGCACTGGCACATTGCCAGATTCCTGCATCACTTAGGTCCGTAATATTGCGATATAACTGCTCGGCATGTCGAGTTGATAACATGTGATTGAGATTTGAGAGTGATGGATGTTTTGTGCTTGCAGAAATTCGAGGACGCTGGAGCGTACATAACGCGTGAGAAGGGCCTGGACATGATCACGCGCATGGGGCTGCAGATGGAAGCCATGCTCATGTTCAAACGTGAAGCTGTCAAGGTACGATAGCTACCCACGCACGCACGCAAGCATCGTCGTCATCGTCATCGTTACTCATTAGAGGCTTAACCTCATGAGTCCGGGGAATCCGACCACCCGGAGTGGTCGCGAATCCACCGTTTGAATATCAAACGTTCTCGCATTATTCTAAGGAGTTGTCCTTTGTCCATTCCCAATACTCGCTCAATTCTCAGCCATCTATCAGACTGTCGGCGCTTCCCTTGACATGCTGTTGTTATCATAAACTGTAACTGCTTCTGCAGGGTAGAATTAGGTCTGTGCTCTCCGAGTGCTCTAGTTATGCTATATTATCGTGCTCATAGTGTATAAAAAAGTCGATATTAGATTCAACTGCCATACTACATGCGGGTGCGTGTGCGCGAGCATAGGAATACATCTGGACAAGCATACCTGCATTGATATTTTTGGCGTGCATAAAAAGCTACCACACAAGTTTTGGATTCCTTATATATCATTTATTCAACGGTACAGGGATGTGTGTTATTAAATCAGGTACACAATCAATGCATAGGAAATTTAGTGGGCAGCCAGCTGATATTTATAGCACCCTCACATAATTGTTTTTGAACACATTGTTTCCTCCCCTTAACATGAAGGTTAAATAATTACTCACACCTCCAAGTCCACCACTGGAACCAACAACAACAACTGTCAACATTCCATAATAGAGAAGTGTATGACACTGTTTTACAGCATTTACTCTTCTCTATAATGGACTCTTGACCCCCGTTCATAAGTAAATGAAGTCGAATTAGACTATATATACGTCTCCTGCAGTAAAGGAGTATGGATATCTGTTTTATACATCTCTCACAATACTAATGATGAATGCTCAATCAAATAAAAAAGCAATCCATGATTAATATATTGTAAGGGGTCAACACCGCCATATACGGATCAAAGCCTGGGCCAGCTGCTGCCTACAGGATTTACATACAGGCTTCGACACGGCATTCACTGCAAGCCTGACAAGGCCACGGCAGTGAACGTATATAAGGACCGCCCGGGGTTGACTCGGGGCGCTTCATTCCACCAGACGACCAGGTGGCGGCGGTGGTGGAAAGTTTGGTGGCTATAGTGGTGGTGGCTGAAACCAAAATCCAATGTGTGAATGGTCATTCTTATTTACCTGAAGTGCCATACGGATTTAGCCATTTTTCTTTAAGCCCAAAAAAGAATTCTGACAGTCCAAGCTCATTGATGCCCTATTGTTGTAGGAGGAATTTCCTGCAATCTGCCACATTTCTGAGTAATTCTTGCACATTTCTGGGTGCATTTCTCTCAAACATTGGGCATGAATATTTGCAAACAACATATTAGACCGCCAAAAAATGTGACACTAAAAATGTTGGCCTTCTTATTGACAGGCTTGTGTGAAAAGAAAAGTGCAACGCAAGCTATTGTTAGAGTCATGACTTCCAAGGCGCATTACGAGCATGAGCGCGACCGGCCGCAGGATAGAAAGCTGTTCATCGGCGAGAGAGCATGAATAGGGGAGCCGAGGAGAGCACACATACCTTGATTTTGGTTCCAAGCACCACCACTATTGCCAGCAAAGTTTCCTCCGCCACCACCACCAAAGTTTCCGCCGCCCTTGCTTCCACCATAGCCTCCCTGGTTGCTGTATCCACCACCAAAGTTACCTGGTGAAAAGAACACATCATTGACACATAAGAATACGAAGGAAGTTTCAACAAGGTAGATTTGTGCATGGGATTAATGACTCTGCATACTTCAGCAGCATGAAGCTACACAAGTAGAAGTCAATAATATCTGTCACAACAATACAGCATGGTCCTACTGCTGGCAAAACCATATAACTACACGCAGTATGCAATAACGATCCAATGCCACACCTGGCTTTCATTTCATACAAACACCTCTCTTCACGCCTTGGTTGCCATAGCCTCCGCCACCGCCATAGCCACCTCCTCCGCCACCGTACCCGCCTCCTCCGCCACCGTACCCGCCTCCTCCGCCACCGTACC
>NW_014579908.1:1505-6539 GCF_000485595.1 Priapulus caudatus | reverse complement strand
CACCCCTTCCCCCGCCGCCGCCTCGCCTTTGTTACGCGACAACCCGCATTTCTTCACAGCGAATTCTTTCAACTTGAGGTCATAATACCCAAGAGTATGTTGTCATCGCGGGCGGATCCGAATCGAAGTAATAGCATGAGGTCTTTGACGCGCGTTAACGTCGTGCGGGAGATGTGAATCGAGGTCATTCCCCAAGGTTATCGCCGCCTGTTAATATATTTGGGGAGATCTGAATTGAAGTAATAGCATGAGGTATTTGACGCGCGTTAACGTCGTGCGGGAGATGTAAATCGAGGTCATTCCCCAAGGTTATCGCCGCCTGTTAACATATTTGGGAAGATCTGAATTGAAGTTATTGCATGAGGTATTTGACGCGCGTTAACGTCGTGCGGGAGATGTGAATCGAGGTCATTCCCCAAGGTTATCGCCGCCTGTTAACATATTTGGGGAGATCTGAATTGAAGTTATTGCATGAGGTCTTTGACGCCCGTTAACATCGCAGGGGATCTGAATCGAAGTTATTGCGTGAGGTCATGGATGGCTGTTAAACGTCATGGGGGATCTGAATCAAAGTAGTCGCAGTGGGTCATGGAGCCTGCTAACATTAGCGAGGGGAGCTGAACGGGGAAGTTATTAACCCAAGGCCCTCGCGTTTACTCGCGTAGAGGGAATATAAGTTGATGTCATTGGTGGAAAAATCGGTGACTATTCGCAGTAGAGAAACCATTCAATTGTAAAGGTCGATGCTGAAGGTCGCAGCGCCCGTATCCGCGACTTCAGGTCTTCGCTGGCGCATCTGCGCATGTCTGTCATTATACGGTGGTGGGTGTCACGTGTAGTACACGTGCCCCTCTATGGTATAACTTCCCCCTCTCTACATTGCGTATGGGCAATAATGGTCAAATCCCCATTCCCACGCACATTGGGCCATGCGCTCTTCTAGACCTGCTCATACCCATACCATTATTCAGGGTGCGAAATTAACGGAAGTTCAAAGTCAAATACTCCCTGATTTACTGTCGGACATATGCAGAAGTCCGTGTGACTCTCTGAAAATTCTGCCATACCAACTAGTTCAATCCAGAGCACGGCCTCGCGGAATTACCGTATTTTCCAGCTAATGTCCAAATAAAATTTGGCAGACGTGCAACCACATGAATCTTAAAAAAAGCACGTGTTATTGTTAATATCTTTAATTTTGAACGTCAGACTGCGGACTCCCTCATTTTGCTGCGGACTCCCTCTTTTTGAGGGTAGGGAGTCTGTTGGACTCCCGTGTTCAAAAGTTAATTTCTACCCCTGATTATCATATGTATTTGATTCTAATATATGTGTTCATGCCCATTTCCGTACGCATACCCACACCAACACCCACATCCACACCAATATTCGTTCCAACACCAATACCAATATCGTTAGCAGTAATAAAGCCATGCGCAATCTAGGCATGTTTGCCATACAGAGCGCGTATACCATGCTACACGGCTTATGCGGCGCCCACTGGTTTCAGTTCTACCCGACGATCTACTACGCCAAGCTGATCAACGAACCGCAGTCGACCGACAACAACAGCAACACCCTCGAGCTGATCGCACACAAGCACTTCGAGAACATACCCGTCAACATCAACCACAGCACCGTGCACGTGCCCACCAACGTCTACCACAAAGGTACGGGGGGCTGGTAGGAAGAGAGGAGGAGCAGGAAGTAAGGAAGGGAAGGAGGAGGGAGGAGGGGCAAGAAGGGCAGGGGGGAAGGAGGAGGAGGCCGGGCAAGCCAGGAAGGGAGGAAAGGAGGAGGGGCAGATGAAAGGGAGGGAAGAAGGAGGGGCAAGATGAAGTGAGGGAAGAAGGAGGGGCAAGAAGAAGGAGGGAAGGAGAGGGGGAGGGGCAAGATGCAGGAGGAAGGAGAGAGGCGCAAAGAAGGAAGGGAGGAAGGCGGAGGGAGGAGGGCAAGAATGAAGGAGGGAAAGGAGAGGCGCGAAGAAGGAAGGGAGGAAGGGAGAGGGCAAGAAGGAAGGAGGAAGGAGGAAGCAAGAAGGAAGGGCGGAAGGAGGAGGGAGGAGGGCAAGAGGTAAGGGAGGGAAGGAGGAAGAGAGGGGCAAGAAGAAGGGAGGAAGGAGGAGGAGGAGGCAAGAAGGAAGGAGGAAGGAGAGAGAGGAGGGCAAGAGGAAGGGAGGGAAGGAGGAGAGAGGAGGGGCAAGGGAAGGGAGAGGAGGCAAGGAGGAGGGAGGAGGGGCAAGAAGGAAGGGAGGGAAGGAGGAGGGAGGAGGGGCAAGAAGGAAGGGAGGGAAGGAGGAGGGGCAAGAAGGAAGGGAGGGAAGGAGGAGGGAGAAAAGAGGAGGATGGCGAGAAATATCCCGTCAACATGTCAAGGACCACAAGAGGTACCGGGGGCAGAAGGGCGGGAGAGGAAGGGTAGGGGAGGGAGGCAGAGAGAGAGCAGCACGAAAGAGAAAGACAGAAAAAGGCTGCTTTTCCACGCAAAAGATTAGCTTAAAGGGGCAGGAGAATGGCTTCCTCTTTCCTCTAACAACAAACAGCGATTTACTATATCTCCCGATTTCTTGGGTGTACGAGAGTTGCGTTTTGTCGCCTTTGCATCGTCCGTCAGTTCACACTGCTTAAAGCTGTGACTCCTCTAAACCATACGCTAATACGCTTCTATGATATCGCGTTGGGCTGCGGCCCAGCTTAGGCAGCTCGCCCTCGACATGGCGGCAGTGCATCGTTACAATGCAACACGAGCCATTCTCTAACATCAAGAGAACATAATGGAAAATTATGAAGAATTTTCTATTATGGACTTTTGCTAAAAGCCATCTATTGTTCTTTAGCGGATAGAGGAGAATTGCTGGGCATGACGCATGCGCGATAGACGCCGGTGCACGCGCGTGACTGCGCGCCCGTGTGCAAATATTGAAAATTCATATATTTTAAATAAATATAAAATATTTTATTATTAAGTCGACAAAGCCGCGCTGACGAAAACTGAATGCTGAAGGCTCCAAAAAGGACGAATAAGACCACACACACATTCAATATGTGTATGCATGCATCGCGTGTGCGTATAGTGATGTGACTGTGGAGCTATGTGTTGTGAGCGTGTTGTGTGCGTGCGTGTGCGTGCATACGTGTGTATGTAGGGTATAGTATAGTATAGTATGAGAGAAAATAGGAGTGTGCACCCGTGTGGATAGTAGTGTGGAGGCGCGCGGTGTGGTGTTACAGGCCGCCGAGGTGATATCAAGCGAGAGGCGAGAGTACAAGCAAAGGCGGTGTGGGCGCTTTTACGACCCTGACGTGGAGCTACTTGGTAGGGGCAACACAGGAGAATGTTCGCCGAGGAGCGCTGACTGGTGAGGAGGATCCGGCGCGCGCTGGCGGGTACCCGGGTGCACATCGGTTGTTGAGTTATTATTGAGTTATTGTTAGTATGTTATTGTTATTGTTATTTATTATTATTATAGTTAAGTGGTGTTGGTTTCTCATAATCATTATTGCTTGATTATCAGGAGGGAATAAGTTTGTTTATCATTGGTTATTATTGTAGACATGATCGTAGACGTTGTCGTCGTCGTCGTCGTTATCAACCACAACATGACGTCATCGGCGGCGTTATCACCTTAGCATTATTGTATTTGCATTAACGCCCTGCATTTTGTGTTTTTTTGTATCGGCATGCGCATTAATGTCTAGCAGATTATAATCAGGGAGCACGATTTTAATTAACCGCTTAATTTTGATGAAGTCGTAAAGTAAAAACAACAACGCGTCGTGTTAGCGCGAGACGGCAATTAGTGAGCCTGCGTTGACGACTCCATTCACCGTTATCACTGATTAAGTATCACCATGATGTGAATTATGACCGTCACGAATTGATGTTCTGGCTTGTAAACTTGGCTGCTGTTACTCTGGCTGTGCAGGGTATAGCATTGACTGCTGTGGCATTCAGTGTGCAGGGTTTAGGAGGTTTTGACTGGCTCCATGTTGCCATGCAAACAAGAAACAGAAGCATGTTCTTGCGTGACGTCATAGTTTCATAATTCGTCTGGAGGGTCAGAAGCTGCGTTCACACGAGGATTTCAGTACCGTACTGAGCGTTCACACGGTAAAAATATTCAAGACTTATACGCGGCTTAGCAAGTACCGTACTGAAATACGAGGCTGAAACATTCGGCACCAAGCGGGCCGCATATTGTCTGTCGTGTGAACGCAATTCGAGGCCTCTTACTGTAGTACGCTTACCTAGACCGGTACCCGTTCGCTACACGACGTTAGTGTAGCGTGTGGAACTGTCGACCGGGTACCAGTCTATATTATACCTAGCCAGCTAAGCCTCGATTCTCATGTGAACGCTGCGGGTTGTGTTAGCACGGTATTTCAGCCGAATTCTGCACCAGATAAGTCCGGAACCAGCGAGGCCGTGAATCTCGTGTGAACGCAGCTAGAGAGACCGAGCAATCGTTGAAACGAGATGATTTCATCAGTTGTCTGATGATTGCACAGTAACTAGATGTCATCTCTTTTCTACGAATAAAGTGAAGAGGTGGGAAATGAAGTGGAAAGTCTGTGTGATGATGACCTTGGCTTGTAACCTTTGCCGTTGTCGCTTTCTTGCAACAGGTATGAAGTGGATGCCGGACAGGGAAACCAACCTCGACCTGTTCGACTGCCGCACGCGAGGATGGTAGGTGGTGCCACTAGTTACATGCGGGATACTCCCCCCCCCCACACACACATACACCTAACACACATACATAGCCACATATACATAACCCACATATACACACATAACCCACACACATAACCCTAACCCCACATCCACCCCAACTCCACTCAACTAATACTACCCACTATCCCTTCCTCCATACCCACCCTGCAGCTCTGTCCACTCTCCCACCCCAGCTCTGTCCACTCTCCCACCCTGCAGCTCTGTCCACTCTCCCATCCTGCAGCTCTGTCCACTCTCCCACCCTGCAGCTCTGTCCACTCTCCCACCCCAGCTCTGTCCACTCTCCCACCCTGCAGCTCT
>NW_014579908.1:0-311 GCF_000485595.1 Priapulus caudatus | reverse complement strand
CACACACGCTATCACGCTATATGGCCGGTACGAGAAGCTGGTAGAGAAGGAGAGGGGGAGAAGCTGGTGGAGAAAGAGAGGGGGAGAAGCGGGTGGAGAAGGAGGGGGAGAAGCTGGTGGAGAAGGAGGAGGGGGAGAAGCTGGTGGAGAAGGAGGAGGGGGAGAAGCTGGTGGAGAAGGAGGAGGGGGAGAAGGGAGAAGCTGGTGGAGGAAGAGGAGGGAGAAGCTGGTGGAGGAGGAGGAGGGGGAGAAGGGAGAAGCTGGTGGAGGAGGAGAGGGGGAGAAGGGAGAAGCTGGTAGAGAAGGAGGAG
>NW_014579907.1:22988-23770 GCF_000485595.1 Priapulus caudatus | reverse complement strand
TCTCTTTCGCTTTCTCGCTCACTCCCTCTCTTTTCTTCTGTTATTGTCCACTCTCTCTCTCTCTCTCTCGCTTTTTCTATCTCTCTCTCTCTCTCTCTCTCTCTCTCTCCCTCGCTCGCTCGCGTTTCCTCGCTCTCTCTCTCTCGCTCGCTCTTTCCCTCTGTGTGTGTATATGGAGAAGAGGACAGCTTTTTACGATAATCGTGTATCGCCTGCCCTGGAAGTCTTGTCCACGGCATTGGTTATTTAAAAAACAACACATTTTTTTCTCAACAATTGCTTCACACGTGTTACATGCGCGTATACCAACGTGTATATTGACTACAGCTCTCTGTTCTTCGCCGCGAACCAACACCTATAAACATCCTATATGTTACGTACACATGTGTACGGGCTCCGTTTACATTCGCGATAGCATGGGTAGTTAATGTCATTATCTACCCCTGGCTATACTCCTCTTTCTGATCGTGTTTCAGAAGTAAAGAGTCTATAATGATCTCACACATGTTACACGCGCATATATCAGCCCCTCGATGTACCCTAGTTATATCTCTTTACTGCGCGTTATAAGCAAATGCCGATGCCGACACACATGTTACACGCGCATATATATATGAGTCCTCTATCTCTCTCGGTCAATCGGCACTCTTTTCCGAGTGCGGCAAGTGTGTAAATCGTTCGTGGTGTCCCAACGTATTATATACACACATACACACACGCACACGCACACACACACACACATACACACACGCACACGCACACGCACACACACATACACACAC
>NW_014579907.1:18606-19089 GCF_000485595.1 Priapulus caudatus | reverse complement strand
CGTACGCAAGCACGCACGCCCAAGCACGTACGCACGTACGCACGTACGCACGCATGCATGCACGTCGTTCTAGCTGTGTCGTTACGTGACTCGTGCTATTCCGCACTGCACTGCACTGCCGGCCTGGCAGCCTCCGTCTCCCCGCGGGAGTCGTTCATTGTGTTGAGCAAATAGAAATGAAAGTTTAGGGTAATTCGAAACAGTTTAAAGCTTTTTGTGAATTTTCGTGAATTGATTTCGCATGCAGGTTGCCTGGCTCGCTGGCGGGGTGAGAGCCGAGGAGGAGGGGGATCCAGGTGGTGGGTGGTGTGTGATGTGTAAGGTGTGATGGGTCGCCGGGGGATGGTGGATGGGGAACGACCGCGGGGGAAACGTAATGATGTCTGCATGCTGCATGGAATAGCTCACCGCTACCTGCGTGCGTGCGTGCGTGCGTGCGTGCGTGCGTGCCAGCCTGCCTGCCTGTCCTTCTCTCTCTCTCTC
>NW_014579907.1:13398-14051 GCF_000485595.1 Priapulus caudatus | reverse complement strand
AGAGAGAGAGAGAGAGAGAGAGAGAGAGAGAGAGAGAGAGAGAGAGAGAGAGAGAGAGAGAGAGAGAGAGAGAGAAGGAGAAATAAAAGAGGAGAAACGAACGAATAATACAAGAGAGAGAGAGAGAGCGTTTATTTGAAACTGACGTTTTCCACTATTGTCGAACCGCCAACCCGTATATACACTCGCACAAAATTCGGCCTTCCGTTTCGCGTTCCAGGCAAAAATTTTCGACATTTGACAAAGCGAGTCACTAATGACTCTCCATTGCCTGACAGTGCCATTGAAAGACCCTTTCGTAAGAAGAACTGGCGAAGCGATAACAAAGGCTCCTGCCTACCGCGTGACGCTATTTCATGATAACTACGGAAGAAATTATGGGCCGACATGCATCGTGGAAGCTTTTACTTTGCCCCGACGAGCTCAGGCATAGTCATGCGCGGCGGCACCGCGATATGAAATTACCCGGACAGCGAACAGCGAATTCCGAATGGCCGACATCATGGCCGAAGAATCAAATGATTCAATCTCTCACTAGACGACGGGCGAAATGATGCTTATATCAATTTACTAACATGATGGCATTAAGATCCCCCGCGTGTGCGCGTGTTCGTACACGTGTATGTATGTATGTATATATAAATATGTATATA
>NW_014579907.1:10198-12210 GCF_000485595.1 Priapulus caudatus | reverse complement strand
GGGGAGGAAAGGTGGGAGGGTGGTAAGGCTCGGTAGGTAGGGAGGGACGTACGGAGAGAGAAAGAGGGGAAGGAGGGAAAGAAGGAGGGAGGGTGGGGGGGAGGAAAGGTGGGAGGGTGGTAAGGCTCGGTAGGTAGGGAGGGACGTACGGAGAGAGAGAGAGGGGGGAAGGAGGGAGGGAGGAAGAGAGCGGGTAAGGAGAGAGAGAGTGGGGATAAGGCGAGAGAGGGGTAGAGAGAGCGAGAGAGAAAGAGAGAGGGAGAGAGAGAGCACGAGCGCGAGAGAGAAAGAGTAAGAGAGAGAGTGAATCGGAGAGGAAAAGCGAGAGAGAGCGCGCGAGCGACTGAGTGAGAGAGAGAGAGCGGGGAGAGAGATAGATAGAGAGAGAGAGAGAGAGAGAGAGAGAGAGAGATAAAGAGAGAGAGAGAGAAAGAGAGCGAGAGCGAGATGGAGAGAGTGGATGGGAGAGAGGGCGAGAGAGAGAGAGAGAGAGAGAGAGAAAGAGAGAGCGAAAGAGAGAGAGAGAGAGAAAAAGAGAGAGAGAGAGAGAGAGAGAGAGCGAATCACGCGGGAGTGGAAGGGCTTCAATATTCCGGGTACAGCTTCATCAGAGCAAATCTTGTCGCCTACTGACACGTGTGCACATCGCGATGACGACGACGCCGACGCCGACGCTTCCGCCGACGACGACGACGACAACGCCAACGCCAACGCCAACGACGACGATGACGACCACGACGACGACGACAACGCAAACGACGACGACGACGACGACGACGACGACGCTGCCGCCGACGACGACGACGACAACGCCAATGACGACGACGACGACGACGACGACAACGACGACGACGACAACGCAAACGACGATGACGACGACGACGACGACGACGACGGCGACGACAACGACGACGATGACGTTAACATCTGTTTGCAGTTCAGCCGATGACGGGATGAGACAGACAGACGCGGATAGACAAGAGGCATGCTGCGGGGATGCGGAGATGCAGGGATGCGGAGATGCAGGGATGCGGAGATGCAGGGATGCGGAAGCTGATGCAGCATTGCGTGACGGCGTAAGTAGTGTGGGCTGGTCACGTCTTGCACGCACGGGCGCGCGCACACGCACATACAGTCACAAACACGCACACACGCACGCACGGGCGCGCGCACACTGCCACATACACACACGCGAGCATACAGTCACAAAGACGCTGAACGCATACACGCGCGCGCACACACGTGCACACACACACACACACACACACACACACACACGTGCACATACACACACACGTACACAGTCTCAAAGCCGCACACACATGCACGAACGCACGCACACGCACGCGGGCACAGGCACGCACACAGTCACAAAGACGCACGCACGGACGCGCAGGTATCGGCGAGGGCGTAGAGGCTCAATGTGTCACTCGGCATTTCATTAGTATCCCTCTTCCCCGTCCTCCTTCTCTTACCATTCCCTCTCCTCCCCCTCTTCCTGACGATTTCTCTTCCTCCTCTCTCCTACTCCCCTTCCTCCTCCCCTTCGTCTCCTCGTCCTCCTCATTCTCCTCTTCCTCTTCCTCTCCTTATCTTCCTAACCCTAACCCTAACCCTCACCCTAATATAAACCCTAACCCCAACCTCAACCCAACTCCAATCCCAACTCTAACCCTAACCCCTAACCCTAACCCTAACCCTAATCATCACCCCAATATAAACCCTAACCCCAACCCCAACCCAACTCCAATCACAACCCTAACCCCAACCCCTAACCCTAACCCTAACGTTAACCCTTAACTCTGTTGTTACAACGTGATCGTCCATTATCACCGCCCGACAGTCGAGTACAATCATGTATGACAGGAGCGAACTGTTATGAACTAAGGCTGTTAGGCGGGACAGCTGCAGCTGTCACATCTATCTCTCTGTCCCCTCTTTCTCCATCACCCCCTCTCTCTCTCTCTCTCTCTCTCTCTCTCTCTCTCTCTCTCTCTCTCTCTCTCTCTCTC
>NW_014579907.1:2303-5440 GCF_000485595.1 Priapulus caudatus | reverse complement strand
CTCTCTCTCTCTCTCTCTCTCTCTCTCTCTCTCACACACTACTCTCTCTCTCTCTCTCTCTCTCTCTCTCTCTCTCTCTCCTTTCTCTATCTCTATCTCTCTCTCTTTACTTCTCTCTTTCTTTCTTCCTCGCTCGCTGGATGGATGAATGGATGGAAAGATGGGTTGATAGATGGATGTATTCATATATCTATATATAGAGAGAGGGGGGGACGAGAGAGTAAAACATCACAGAGAGATGTACAGCAAGAAAGAGGCAGCGAGACAGTAAGGGAGTAATAGGAAATATGTCAGCGAGAAAAAAATGCTTTTGTGATAAGAACACTAAAGTATTAATAACTTCATTGTTCATGGTTAAATCCTTAAAATATTTACCTTGACAGTTTCAGCTGTCGTTCAGATGGCTGTCAGAATAACAGCTGAAACTGTCAAGATAAATATTTCAAGAATTTAACCATGAACAATGAAGTTATGAATGTTTTAAAAGAAATCCGACTATGAACTTTCAAAAAACAACAACAAAAAAACACTAAAGTAGTATTGCGATACAAGTCACGATATGAAATTACAATTCTTCCGACAACGCTTCAGAACGGAAAATAGGAAGGGGCAACGGCCAACAACCCCTCCCCTCTTCCATTCCTCTCTGTTATCCAGGGAACTACCACCGTATTGGACGTAACAAAAGGAGCATCGGGTTTCAGACGGAGCCACATGAACCCGCATTGTCACAGGTCTTCCACCTTACACTTTCTCTCTCTCTCTCTCAGTGTAAACAAACCCACACAACACACACATACACACACACGCAGGCAGGCAGGCACGCACGTACGCACGCACGCACACAAATACAGAGATATATTAATGACTGACTCATCTCATGCACACACACACACAAACACACACACGCAGGGAGGCTGTGAAGATCTTAACACTACGCAAACACACACATGGTTTCGCGTGGCGTCGCAGCCACACATCTGCTCGTAGATTAATAAGCTAGAAGACAATGCGGTGGAAACAGCGCAGTAGGGGAGAATACGCAAAACATACAGACGCACACACGTACACGTACACACACACACACAGACACACACAGACACACACACGCACACACACACACAAACACGCACGCACACACACACACACGCACACACACACACACACACACACACACAGGAGAATGCCGCTGCCAAACTGAGCGTGCGTTGCTGTCATGCTTGGGGGCGGGGGGTCGTGCTTGCTGTTCGCCGTTATGCACATTAAGGTTCATCGATGAGACATTCAGCTTTCTTAAGAGGACATTCGAGCCGTCATTCGAATCGTTTCAGCTAGGCGCTGCTGCTGCTGCTTGATGATGACTGCTTAATCTGCTCGTCTGGCCTCGGGGTACGCGCCCCAGCCTCCCGGCCCAGCTGGTTTCGGTCGCTGCTGCTCGCAGTCCGCTGTGTCGTCGTGTGTGTGCTGTGCGTGGCGTGCGTCTGCGTACTGTGTGTGTCTGTGTATGTGTTCGCATTGTGTGTGTATGCGTGCGTGCGTGTATGCGTGCTTGCGTGGCGTCTGCAGCGATCGGCCTATGACGTCCTATACAGCCAGTCGTCGCCTGTACATCCGTTTTAAGGATATATGAACACAGAAACCTTCAGCTATAGCCGCAACCGACGCGCAGTTGTGGGCCACGTCACCCCACACACCAATACACACACACAACACACACACAAACACACACGCCACACACAGACCGCCCACACACCAACACACACCACACAACACACACACACACCCACACGCACGCACACACGCCACACGCATCACTGACGCGCACGCGCCGAGAGCACGCACACTGCACGACGCACGCAGCACAGCACACCAGCACGACGACACCGAGCACGACACACACACGGCACCACACACACACACACAGACACGCGCACACACACCCTGCTTCCCGCTAAACAATCAGTTGACCTACAACCGATTAAATAGCGCACCTCTCTTAACGGAAAACCATGGACGCGGGTCACGTGTTGTCGTTCTGCCTACACCATGGAATCCCTCCCTCCGTCAGAGAAGAGAGCCATGAGCCGCAGCAGCACGGCGTGGACAGAGAGAGAGAGGGGGAGGGGGAACGGAGAGCAGAGAGAGAGCGAGAGAGAGAGAGAGAGAAGACGAGGCGAGGTCCTCTCCCGTCCCTCCCCCCGTCGGCCTCCTCCCCCGCTCGCGGACGCTTCGAGAGAGACGGAGCGAGAGGACAGAAAGAGTGAACGAGAATGAAGGCGAGAGAAGAACAGCGAGTACAAGAGGCGCACGATGGAGAGGCATGGGAAAAAGATGAGAAGGAAGGAGGCGTGAGAGCATACCACAAGAGAGAGAGAGAGCGCGGAGAGAGAGCGAGGACGCGGAGAGAGAGAGAGGAGAGAGAGAGAGCGCCGCTCGCGCACAGGGGCAAGAACCGATCTGACGTTCACGTGATGCGATAACGTTTAAAACACGTCGCGCAACGCAAGAAAATGTCGTCAATCCGACACTCGTGTTCGCCAGCGCTCGTACTTACACGCCTTGTCTTGCGTACTTAATTCATCAACAACATTCACACGGCGCGATGTTACGTACTGTCACATTCACACACACACACACACACCACACACCACACACACACACACACGCACACACCACACGCAACACTACACACACACACAACACACACACACACACACACACACACATTACACACACACACACACAACACACACACACACACACACACACACACACACACACCGAGTAATCCCTCCCATTCTATACTATATCATATGGCCGATGACGCATGGGGAGACAGGAGGACGGCGCATGCTTCGTGGAGTTAGCAGCAGAGCTAGTCCCGCCAGAATGCTGTTTGTCTTACACACTGAATGAAAAAAATGCCAATCTTTCGACCGTTTGGTGCCGCAGTGGTGTGCGCGTTAGTGACGCGCCGAGCGCTGCATGCGCTGGTCTGTGTGTGGTCTATCAACATTATACGCCCTAATCATTGATGACACGTTGTGCTTGCGCGTCGCGCGCGCGCGCGCGGTCGTGTGTTGGTGTGCTGTGTGTGTGTTGATGTGTGTGTGTGTGGTGATGTGTGTGTGGGCCGC
>NW_014579907.1:0-336 GCF_000485595.1 Priapulus caudatus | reverse complement strand
GAGAGAGAAAGAGAGAGAAAGAGAGAGAAAACGAGAAAGAGAGAGAGAGGGTGAGAGAGAGCGGGGGGGGGGCTGCTGCCTGACGTGCGTTGAGGATGTTTTTTCTGTATGATTATTTCATTTTTACGATAGGCGCTTTACGCGAATCGAGTTTAACGCTAAGTGCACTTTTTATGCCATTACACGGTTCCGAACAAATTCTTATCAGTTTCTTGGCGACTTAATGCCATTCTTACCGTGCCGTCATCGCAGTGCGGGCAGAATTGAATCGGTCGCGTGCAGCGGGGGGAAGAGGGAGGAGGGGGAAGGAGAAGGGGAGGGGGAAAGGGGAGGAAA
>NW_014579906.1:22565-23791 GCF_000485595.1 Priapulus caudatus | reverse complement strand
TGCAAGCTTAATTCGCTGCACCACAGCCGCGTTTTCCTACAACCCGGCCATCACAAGGAGTGTCGTCTGCCGCTGCGTTCGCTCGACCCGCCCCTGTTAGACAGCGTGCGCGAGCGCGCCTTCGCCGCCATCGCCGCGGTAACGGGACCGCGCGACGACACCTCGCGCGCACCCGCCGCAAACGTCGCGCGGCGATCCCGCGTCGGCGGCTGCCGCGAGGGGGCGCCGGCGTCGCGCAGCACCGGGCTGTCGCGGACGTCGGCCGCCGACGGCCGCTGCTCGGGCGCGGACGCGAGCATGCGGCGCACGAGCGCAGCCTCGGCCGGCCGCTCCCGCTCCACGTCCGCCGGCAGCAGCAGCCGCTTCGCGTCGCCGAGAACGCGCGCGCGCTCCATCTGCGTCGAGAACGACGTGAGCAGCTCGAGCAGGACGAGTCCGAGCGAGAAGACGTCGACCTTGTGCGAGTATACGCGCCCGCTGACGAGCTCGGGACTCATGTACAGCTGCGTGCCCACACTCATGCACCGCGACCTCAAGCCCTCCAACATCTTCTTCTCGCTCGACGGACTCGTCAAGATCGGCGACTTCGGCCTCGCGACCGCGCTCGCCGATAACCACGACAACGCCGGCTACGACGGCGGCGGCGCCCCATCGCGGCGCCGCCACACGGACAACCAGACGACGGACGCGCGCGCGACCACGGCGAGTGTCTCTGGATCTTCGCGCAGATCGTCGACGCGGTTCGCTACGTGCACGCGTGCGGGGCAGCAGCAGCGCAGCAGCCGCTCTTCCTCTACATCCAGATGCAGCTGTGCCGGCGTGAGAGCCTGCGCGAGTGGCTGGTCGCGATCGCGTCTCGGGACGGGGGCCGCCGCCTCATCCCGCTCGTGCATCGAGACGGAGGGGTCGGGTTCGTAGTCGTCGTCGTCGCCCGCGGCGAAATCCACTTGGAAGCTGCTGTCCGTGTCGGAGTCGTCCGCCGCGCGCAGGGGGCAACGCATACGACTTCGTCGCCGGCCCCCCGACGACGGCTTCGCCTCGAGCTCGGCCCACAGCGACAGCAGCTTCCGCGCGACCGCCGCGAGACGCGAGTCCTCGAAGCGGACGAACGAGTCGCTCGTCTCGGCGGCGGCGTCTCGCCGGCACGACGCCTCGTGCCACGCCTCGCGGCGCGAACGCCGTCTCGCCTTCCCCGTCTCGTCCGTCTCAGGCACCGAGGCCATGCG
>NW_014579906.1:6618-21451 GCF_000485595.1 Priapulus caudatus | reverse complement strand
GAAGGCTAAACCCTACAAACACGCACGCTCACACACGTACACACACACACACACACACACACACAAACAAACGCACACACATACACACACCCACACCCGCAAACGCACACGCACGCACGCAAGCACGCACACACATCAGGGCCGTAGGCAGGTTTTTTTTACGGGAGGGTGTGATTCAACGAGTATACGGACCTAACGAGTGCCGGAGGCGCCAGTCGCTAGGGGGTCCGGAGGCATGCCCTAGGGAGGTCCGGTAAGTTGGAAAATTAGTTTGTCTGAGACTGCGTTTCGCGCGTTTTGAAGGCACTATGATATGAAAACAGGCAGCCAAAAGCGAACCTCAAAACGTGGAAACGTGCGTGCGTGCGTGCGTGTAATCCACTCTAACCACGGTAATGAAACAGCAGTCGACACAGATGTATTTTATTATATGATTTATTTACAAAGGGATAATTACAATACCAATAGCATTTTACAGGGATGATTGAAATACCAAGAAAGATTTACAGAGACAATTGCAATACGTCCATCATTGTGGGGCCACAGTTGCAATGTGTCTATCATTTTACAGAATTAGTTGCAATTCCTCGTATGTTTTACAGGGACAGATGCAATACCTGATTAATTTACAGAGATAGTTGCAATACCTCCATCATTGTAGGTCCTGTAAGGTAAGGGTTACTGCAGCGGTTTCAATGGGACGGTCATAACATGGTAGAGATATTTATCACACCGACAACATCCACAACCATGAAAAACATTTCAATTTACAAAACACAACGCAAAAACATGCAAGAGAAATTTACACACCAACCCCAACACGGTTGTCTTATTTTAAGATTAACATATTTACAAATAACATCGAGTATCACATAGGATACATGTTCACCACGGGCTTTCCTTTGGTTCGTCGACCTTACCTAATAACCAAGGTCAGATAATTAACCTTTAAGTAAAAATATTTTAGATGCATGTAGAATTTATCCAACCTATACTTCCTGTTATTATTCCACATTTGTTGGCTCGTTTACTTTATACAATTTTTTATTTGGCTGTTGACAAGTGAACAGATCCAGTGACAATCGTGTAACTATTATCAAAATCCCATATAAAGCACCATCACAGTTTCCACCCTGTACAAACACAACTACGTTTCATGGAATGTAGCCAGTATTTTCATTACTGCAGTACCATCGCATTTTCCCAGAAACCTACGCCACACAAAATGCTGCTTGTAACACTGTTGCGACACTATCGCATTCTACTGAAAACCGCCATCACGTGTCAACCTGTATGTCTGAGAACAATATACACAATGGATATATTGTTCTCAGTGTTACGTCATTGCAACACGACCACGTATTACAACCATCAAGTGTACCACTGTGCGATAATAATACAACCATCCAGTGTACTACTGTGCGATACTATAGAAATGCCATCACATTTTACATTACATTTCACTAATGTAGTGCAGAACGTTGTCTGCTAACTTCAAAAGCCATCGCATTTTCTCAGCAACCAACATGACAAATTTGCTGACATCGTGTTGTATGAAAGGTGCGCGGCGTGGTGTCACAACATCGTCACATCATCTCAGCAAATGACACCACGCCGCGCACCTTTCATACAACACCAAAGGTGCGCGGCGTGGTGTCATTTGCTGAGATGATGCGACGATGTTGCATTGTGACGATGTTGCATCGTGTTGTATGAAACATCTCAGCAAATGACACCACGCCGCGCACCTTTNCACCATCTCAGCAAATGACACCACGCCGCGCACCTTTCATACAACACGATGCAACATCGTCACATCATCTCAGCAAATGACACCACGCCGCGCACCTTTCATACAACACGATGCAACATCGTCACAACATCTCAGCAAATGACACCACGCCGCGCACCTTTCACGCCGTTGCACGTTGCATGCAACACCATCGCATGTTGCAAGACCGCCGCATTTTTGCAGAACCAGCGAGTGATCTCGCCCCCTCGTACTTCGCTACAGCTGTGCAAGCTTAATTCGCTGCACCGCCGCCGCGTTTTCCTACGACCCGGCCATCACAAGGAGTGTCGTCTGCCGCTGCGTTCGCTCGACCCGCCCCTGTTGGACAGGGTGCGCGAGCAGCGCTTGCGCCATCGCCGGTAAGGGACCGCGCGACGACCCTGCGGCACCCGCCGAAAACGTCGCGCAGGGATCCCGCGTCGGCGCGCTGCGGCGATGGGGGCGCCGGCGTCGCGCAGCACCGCGCGTCGGGAGATCGCCGCCGACGGCCGCTGCTCGGGGCCGGTAGCGATGCATGCGGCGCAGAGGCAGCTCGCCGGCGCGTCCCGGCTCAGCCCGCGGCAGCAGCAGCCGTTGCGCGTCGCCGGAACGCGCGCGCTCGAAAAAAAAAAAAAAAAAAAAAAAAAAAAAAAGAAAAAAAAAAAAAAAAAAAAATAAAAAAAAAAATAAAACAAAAACAGAAAAGAAAAAAAAAAAAAAAAAAAAAAAACAAAAAAAAAAAAAAAAAAAAAAAAAAAAAAAAGAAACAAAAAAAAAAAAGAAGAAAAAGAAGAGAAAAAAAAAAAAAAAAAAGAAAAAAGAAAAAAAAAAAAAAAAAAAAGAAAAAAATCTCGTCGAGAACGACGTGAGCAGCTCGAGCAGGACGAGTCCGAGCGAGAAGACGTCGACGCTTGTGCGAGTAGACGCGCCCGCTGACGAGCTCGGGACTCATGTACAGCTGCGTCCACATTGTCCGTGTGGCGGCGCGCGAGGGGGCGCGGTCGTAGCGGCGTTGTCGTGTTATCGCGAGCGCGGTCGCGAGGCCGAAGTCGCCGATCTTGACGAGTCGGTGAGCGAGAAGAAGATGTTGGAGGCTTGAGTCGTCGGTGGCATGAGTCCGACGCGTGCACGTAGCGAACGCGCGTCCACGATCTGCGGCGAAGATCAGAGACACTCGCTCGTGGTCGGCGGCGCGCGTTCGTCGTCTGCCGCACATCGCGGAGGCTCTCACGCGGCAGCAGTGCATCTGGATGTAGAGGAAGAGGGCTGGGCTGTGCTGGCTTGCTCGCGATCGCGTCTCGGGACGGGGGCCGCCGCTCATCCCGCTCGTGTATCGAGACGGGGGGGTCGGGTTCGTAGTCGTCGTCGCCCGCGGCGAAATCCACTTGGAAGCTGCTGTCCGTGTCGGAGTCGTCGCCGCGCGCCGGGGATGCGTTGCGCCGGCGACGAAGTCGTCGCGGAAGCTGCTGTCGCTGTGGGCCGAGCTCGAGGCGAAGCCGTCGTCGGGGGCGACCGCCGCGAGACGCGAGTCCTCGAAGCGGATGAACGAGTCGCTCGTCTCGGCGGCGGCGTCTCGCCGGTACGACGCCTCGTGCCACGCCTCGCGGCGCGAACGCCGTCTCGCCTTCCCCGTCTCGTCCGTCTCAGGCACCGAGGCCATGCGAGCGGGCGCGCGCCGTGCGCGCAGCGACCCATTGTTGTTGTCTGCTGCCATCGAGTCGTAGGGGGAGCCACCGTACACCGGCGAAGCATTCGATGCATAGGGGGAGCCACCGCACACCGGCGACGCATTCGACGCGTAAGGGGAGGCAACACGCGGCGGCGACGACGCCTGTGGCATGTAGGGGGAGCCACCGCGCGGCGGCGACGACGCCTTCGACGTGTAGGGGGAGCCACCGCGCGGCGGCGACGACGCCTTCGACGTGTAGGGGGAGCCACCGCGCGGCGGCGACGACGCCTTCGACGTGTAGGGGGAGCTGCAGTGCGACGACGTGCCGAGCTCGCGGTCCCGCTCACGCTGCCAGCGCGGCGGCGGCAGCTCCGACCACGCCTGGTAGTAGCGGACGATGCCGACGTGGTCGAGCTTGGCCAGGGCCTTGACCTCGCGCATGACCCGCGTGCGCGCCCCGGGCCGGTTCGGCACCGAGATGCGCTTGACGGCGTAAGAGCAGTCGTCGAGTTTGTTACGCGCCTCGAAGACGACGCCGAAACCTCCGCGGCCCAGACACGCCACCTGTGTAAAGTCCTCCTGGTACCTGCATGCGCAGGGAAATAAATTTAATGTAAAATTAATGAATTAAGTTTAAATAGTTACATTGATTTATTTTTGTTAAGTAAACTCATTGGTTATAGTTGTAGTTCGTAGTTCATAGAATTAGTTCGTTTGATCAAATTATGGGAAAGAATCTATGAAAGTTATGTCTAGGTTCCTGCAGGAGCGTGCGCGGGAAAATACACATTGGGTATAGCGTTCGTTTGAACAACTTCAAGGAGAGAAACTTTGCCAGTTGTGTTTAGGTTCCTGCAGTTGGGGTGAGAAGGGTGGGGGAAAAAGAACATTGCTTCTAGTTGTAGTTAAAAAACGAAACCACTTCGCGCGTCGTCAACCCTACCTGGATGCTGACGTTGCCGACGGCAACCGCCTCCTCCTCCTCGTCTCCGCACGCGTCCGCCCGCGGCCGCTCGTGCACGCTCAGCTCCGCCTGCGCGACGCTGAAGTTCCAGTTCTCGACACCAGAGCGCCGCGCGCACCGACCTGACCGTGCGCGTCGTCCGCCGCACGACGACGACGTCCTCGTCCTCGTCCGGTTCCGCGTGCGTCGTGCACCCGGCAGCGCCGCAGCGGTACAGCACGGCGCCGCTGCGTGACCCGACCCCCACCGTCACCGTCTCGCGACCTCCGACGACGACCGTGTCGTCGTCGACGCGGAACGAGCGCGCGAGCAGCGAGTCCGCGTCGAACGGAACCGCCTCGAGGACGCCGTCGTCGTACCGATAGAGGGC
Source organism: Priapulus caudatus (assembly GCF_000485595.1). Taxonomy (NCBI): domain Eukaryota; kingdom Metazoa; phylum Priapulida; class Priapulimorpha; order Priapulimorphida; family Priapulidae; genus Priapulus; species Priapulus caudatus. Next base: position 16,677 of record NW_014579906.1, on the reverse strand, counting down.
GCCGTCGAGCGACGGGACTAGGCGCGCGGAGAGCATCGGCGCGGCGTCGGCGTCGAGCGTCACGCGAGCGAGGCGCCACCGCGGCCGACGTCGAGCGCCGACACGCGGCCGTCGAGCGTGCACACGATCACCAGGTGGCGCCCTGTGCGGGCGAAGCAGGCGTCCGGGTTGAGCGCGTGCGGGAACGGCGGGAGGTGGTCGCCGGGGCGTCCGCCGGTGGCGACGGTCGCCAGGAGGATGAGGAGGGCGAGTGCGGTGAGGAGGCAGAGGCTTCTCGCGCGGAGCATCCGGAAGGCTTCATTCGATCGGCGCGCATCCATGTGGTCGTACGGGAGTCTTCCTGGTGGGGAAAACGAACGGTTATAGACGGCGGCGAAATTTTTTTTCCCAAACAGGTTTACATATAACAGTCAAATCCTGCCTCCTGATTGGTTCAAAGGCAGGCATGTTCACATGTGTTTGCTTATTTAGCATATGTCATGTTCTATATTACATATTACATATATGGGTCAGCGGTTAGAGCACCGTCGTTGCTTTTGAAAGGGCGATGGTTCGAATCCCGTTTGGTTTTTAATTATTTTTTTGTTTTCTGTATTTTTCTATCTTTATCCATTTAACTATTGTTTTCCAATTAACGGAAATATTTGCATGATTGATTTAAAACAATTATATATTTTAATAATAAAAAATTTTAAATTAATTTCATTTCATTTATTAGTGTTAATTAGGGTTAGGGTTAGGGTTATGGTTAGGGTTAGGGTTAGGGTTAGGGTTAGGGTTAGGGTTAGGGTTAAGGTTAATAGGTAATTTACTACTCATTTTACTGTTATATGTAAACCTGTTTGGGAAAAAAAATTTCGCCCCCGGGCCGGTTCGGCACCGAGATGCGCTTGACGGCGTAAGCGCAGTCGTCGAGTTTGTTACGCGCCTCGAAGACGACGCCGAAACCTCCGCGGCCCAGACACGCCACCTGTGTGAAGTCCTCCTGGTACCTGCATGCGCAGGGAAATAAATTTATTATAAAATTAATGAATTAATTTTAAATGGCTACATTGATTTATTTTTGTTAAGTAAACACATTGGTTATAGTTATGGGAAAGAATCTTTGAAAGTTATGTTTAGGTTCCTGCAGGAGCGTGCGCGAGAAAATACACATTGGGTATAGCGTTCGTTTGAACATCGTTTGACCCGCAAATTGATCCTCCCGAGTCCTTTTCACGATCCCCCCACGTCCCGAATATCGTGACCGTACGTCGAGCGGTTAAGATTTGTGCCCAACTGTTGACGCACGGACGGACGGACGGCCGGATGAACGCACGGACGGACAATCTTGCGATTCTACACCGTCAGATGAGCTAATAAATACGCACTGCTAAGCTATTGCTCTAGTTTGGGGCAGGGCCGTAGTGGCCTCCCAAAATGTGCCACTGCAGAAAAATGTAGGATCACCCAGTGATATTATCAGGAGTGGCGGTTATGGTGTCTGCCGCAGGCAGGCATGGCTAAGGCCGCGATCGCGAAGCCGATCGGGGGATGGATCCTCGTGCGGCATGCTGCTCTCGAAGCAAATGCTACCTTGAGGGCTGTTGTGGTGGTAGTCTTGTAATGAAGAGGCGGATGAGGAGGAGGTGTACGTATTCCCCCCAGAAAATTGTGGAAATTTAGAGCCTGCAAATGACATTTCCTTCATTTTCAGGCTATGTTGAAAGCAACCAATTCTGATCATTTTAAAAGGTCAATTTGTAAATTTCAAAGATAAACATGTAGCTAAAGCTGATAATGTGCATATGACTAAAGTATCTGAAATATATATTATGAGTATGATAACTAATAAAACATTGTTTACAAAATTTTATATACTACAGAATACGTTGAAGCCGGGCCGTGAAGGCATGCATGCAACGTGTGTGTGTGTGTTGTGTGTGTTTGTGTGCGTGTGCGTGTGCGTGTGCGTGTGCGTGTGCGTGTGCGTGTGCGTGTGCGTGTGCGTGTGCGTGTGCGTGTGCGTGTGCGTGTGCGTGCGTTCATCTCTCTCCGGGTCATGTTTTTCTCTCCTCTGCATAATACAACAATTATTGGTGCTACAGCATAGATTTTAAAGCAAATCACTGTTCCCCCCACAGTTCCGGAGACCCCCTCTTTTAAATGTGTCCAGTTTCATAGCATTGACTTTCAACGAAATCCTAGTTCCGGAGACCCCCATTTTCGAACATAGCCGGTTCCAGAGCATACCACATTCAACAAACATTAGTTCCAGAGACACCCATTTTCAGGTCTGAGTTAGTTCCAGAGCCCCCATTTTTGACTTCGCAGTGGCACATACCTAGGCTATGATAATGTGGAGTGAGTGACCCCCCCCCCCTCCCCCCACCCGGGGGTTTCATCTCCTTGGTATATGTTGCTCCTTGGTTCCCGGCACAATTTTTTGGTCAAAATAGTGCCACGGCAGTGCCGTGCTGCCATGGCGGCCACTACGGCCCTGGTTTGGGGTACAGGCCAAGCTGTGTAAGACGTGACCCTAGGCTAGCGTGTAGTCAGAAGCAACCAATTACAGGCGGTAGCTAATTGTAGCAGGTTGCCGATAAACAATAGATAGGCGGGTCGCCACTTTGGGTATATAGGTGTTGAACCCATAGGCTGCAGGCCTGAATAAGCATCGAACAGAAATTAATTAAAAATACTCCCACTAGCTGCTACTGCACTTACAAAACATACACTTTATTCATGTTAAATAACTACAGATTCATGCTCTATGCTCCGTTCGAAACTTTTGCCAGCTCTATGATGCGAATTTCTGCAAAGTTGTCTGAACACATTTCATACGAGAACAGACCACTATTAAATTCTCCATAGAATCCTATACTGAAAAATAGTATTTCGGCCGAGTGGCAATATTAAAGCTAGGTAGCCATGTACTTCAGCTATGCACCATTAGAGTTATGACATATGTTGTCCGGCGTTTTGAAAAAAATATCGCGAATTTACTAATCGACACCACGTACATTTGTGCCTGAAAAACAGTCGCGCAGTCGAATGGGGGCCATACATTGAAAGGATTCGTTTTATATTACCGGTAACCATCCACCCATCTCCATGTGCATGTCATTGACACACACGATAGCCAGCCTAAGCCAGCCTAAATAATGCAATCACAAAACGTCGCGTCAGCTTTAGTGCACGAGCTGCAGGCCCTAGCTCCGATTGGTCGGCCGATGACGCCGCGTCACATCCTCTAACCTAACAGGGTAATGAACCGGTAGTGATTGAATAGTGGACGACGGTCACGCGTCATACACAAAAAAACACCAACCGGTGACGTCACGAATACACAACAAGAATAATTTTACTTCTAATGCTTTCTCGCGACGTCCACGAGGCATCCAACTTGCGTGCATAATGCTAATTATCGGGCACTCTAGTGCCGAATTTCGGCGAAAAACATGCCAAAAAAGGCCCTTTCTAGACCTCCTATAATCTCTGGTTTAGAGAGAGAGAGAGAGAGAGAGAGAGAGCGAGGAAGAGTCAAAGAGTCAGAGATACAGACAGATATAGACCGAGTAAGATACGGAGAATCATTAGCCTAGTAAGTTAATTATGACCTGTCTCGCGTAAACCTAGTGTACGCGCATACCCTGTTATGGAGTTATATATTATAGTACTTATAAAGAGAGTCACTGAATACGTATATACCCGTGTTGTTGTGTTCTTTATATTATGAGTCCGATAGACGTTAGCAAAGAGTGTTACATATACACTCACGCGTAACCACTAATACCATCACGGGTAGAAGAAGGCTAAACCCTACAAATGTCCACGTTTTGAGGTTCGCTTTTGTCTGCCTGTTTTCATATCATGCTGCCTTCAAAACGCGCGAAACGCAGTCTCAGACAAACTAATTTTCCAAACTTTCCGGACCTCCCTAGGGCATGCCTATGGACCCCCCTAGCGACTGGCGCCTCCGGCACTCGTTAGGTCCGTATACTCGTTGGATCGCACCCTCCCGTAAAAAAAACCTGCCTACGGCCCTGATGTGTGTGCGTGCTTGCGTGTGTGCGTCTGCGTTTGCGGGTGTGGGTGTGTGTACTGTGTGTGTGTGTGTGTGTGTGTGTGTGTGTGTGTGTGTGTGTGTGTGTGTGTGTGTGCGTGCGTGCGTGCGTGCGTGCGTGCGTGCGTGTAATCCACTCTAACCACGGTAATGAAACAGCAGTCGACACAGATGTATTTTATTATATGAATTATATTACAAAGAGATAATTACAATACCAATAGCATTTTACAGTGATGATTGAAATACCAAGAAAAATTTACAGAGACAATTGCAATACGTCCATCACTGTGGGTCCACAGTTGCAATGTGTTTATCATTTTACAGAATTAGTTGCAATTCCTCGTATGTTTTACAGGGACAGATGCAATACCTGATTAATTTACAGAGATAGTTGCAATACCTCCATCACTGTAGGTCCTGTAGGGTAAGGGTTACTGCAACAGTTTCAAGGGGACGGTTATAACATGGTGGAGATATTTATCACGCCGACAACATCCACAACCATGAAAAACATTTCAATTTACAACACACAACGCAAAAACATGCAAGAGAAATTTACACACCAACCCCAACACGGTTGTCTCATTTTAAGATTAACATATTTACAAATAACATCGAGTATCACATAGGATACATGTTCACCACGGGCTTTCCTTTGGTTCGTCGACCTTACCTACTAACCAAGGTCAGATAATAACCTTTAAGTGAATAATAACAGGAAGTATAGGTTGGATAAATTCTACATGCATCTAAAATATTTTCTCATTTGTTGGCTCGTTTGCTTTATACAATTTTTTATTTGGCTGTTGACAAGTGAACATATCCAGTGAGAATCGTGTAAATATTATCAAAATCCCATATAAAGCACCATCACAGTTTCCACCCTGTACACACACAACTACGTTTCATGGAATGTAGCCAGTATCTTCATTACTGCAGTACCATCGCATTTTCCCAGAAACCTACGCCACACAAAATGCTGCTTGTAACACTGTTGCGACACTATCGCATTCTACTGAAAACCGCCATCACGTGTCAACCTGTATGTCTGAGAACAATATACACAATGGATATATTGTTCTCAGTGTTACGTCATTGCAACACGACCACGTAATACAACCATCAAGTGTACCACTGTGCGATAATATAGAAATGCGATCACATTTTACATTATATTTCACTAATGTTGTGCATTACGTTTATTGTAACATCATCTCAGCAAATGACACCACGCCGCGCACCTTTCACGCTGTTGCACGTTGCATGCAACACCATCGCATGTTGCAAGACCGCCGCATTTTTGCAGAACCATGCAACGAGCGATCTCGCCCCCTCGTACTTCGCTACAGCTGTGCAAGCTTAATTCGCTGCACCGCCGCCGCGTTTTCCTACGACCCGGCCATCACAAGGAGTGTCGTCTGCCGCTGCGTTCGCTCGACCCGCCCCTGTTGGACAGCGTGCGCGAGCGCGCCTTCGCCGCATCGCCGCGGTAACGGACCGCGCGGACGACGCCTCGCGCGCACCCCGCCGCAAAGCGTCGCGCGGCGATCCCGCGTCGGCGGCTGCCGCGAGGGGCGCCGGCGTCGCGCAGCACGCGCCGTCTCGGACGTCGGCCGCCGACGGCCGCTGCTCGGGCGCGAGCGCGAGCATGCGGCGCACGAGCGCAGCCTCGGCCGGCCGCTCCCGCTCCACGTCCGCCGGCAGCAGCAGCCGCTTCGCGTCGCCGAGAACGCGCGCGCGCTCCATCTGCGTCGAGAACGACGTGAGCAGCTCGAGCAGGACGAGTCCGAGCGAGAAGACGTCGACCTTGTGCGAGTATACGCGCCCGCTGACGAGCTCGGGACTCATGTACAGCTGCGTGCCCACGTTGTCCGTGTGGCGGCGCCGCGAGGGGGCGCCGCCGTCGTAGCCGGCGTTGTCGTGGTTATCGGCGAGCGCGGTCGCGAGGCCGAAGTCGCCGATCTTGACGAGTCCGTCGAGCGAGAAGAAGATGTTGGAGGGCTTGAGGTCGCGGTGCATGAGTCCGCACGCGTGCACGTAGCGAACCGCGTCCACGATCTGCGCGAAGATCCAGAGACACTCGCCGTGGTCGCGCGCGCGTCCGTCGTCTGCCAGCCACTCGCGCAGGCTCTCACGCCGGCACAGCTGCATCTGGATGTAGAGGAAGAGCGGCTGCTGTGCTGCTGCCTCGCGATCGCGTCTCGGGACGGGGGCCGCCGCCTCATCCCGCTCGTGCATCGAGACGGGGGGGTCGGGTTCGTAGTCGTCGTCGCCCGCGGCGAAATCCACTTGGAAGCTGCTGTCCGTGTCGGAGTCGTCCGCCGCGCGCAGGGATGCGTTGCCGCCGGCGACGAAGTCGTCGCGGAAGCTGCTGTCGCTGTGGGCCGAGCTCGAGGCGAAGCCGTCGTCGGGGGCGACCGCCGCGAGACGCGAGTCCTCGCTCATCCCCTTCTCCCCTCGCTCACCCCCTTCTCCCCTCGCTCGCCCCCTTCTCCCCTAGCTCATCCCCTTCTCCCCTCGCTCACCCCATTCTCCCCTACCTCACCCCCGTCACTGTTACGTACCGCGACACAAACTCCTGAGAATCCGTCGTGTTCACGCTGTAGCCGGTCGAGTAGCTCGGCGTCGTCGGTGTCGTCGCCGCGGACGCCGTCTCCACGGCGACCTCGGACAGCCCGCATCCCGATCGCTCCCTCAGCTTCTCTATCTCGTCGCGCAGCCTCCGGTACTTTCCGCGGTGCCAGCAGCGCGTCACAAACAAGTGGAACGCGATCGCCGTGGTAACGCTGATCGCTGCCACCTCCCGCCACCAGCTCCACAGCGACGCCGCGATCCCGAACCCGTCGTCGCCGCCGCCAGAGGGCAGCACGACGAGCGGGCGCGCGCTCCGATCGAAGAGGTAGATGCCGACGTCGAACGGGTACCCGTCGAAGTGCTTCGGGAGAGAGAGCGCGCGGGAAGCATCCCCGTTCGTCGCGGCGCAGTCGCCGGCTGCCGGGATGAGGAGCTGCGTGCGGGATGGTGACGTCGCGACGTATGGCTTCCAGTTCACGCGCGGGACGAGCTCGTTGCCGCTGCCGCTCTCCTGGTTGACAGACGGCTGCACGTACACCTGTCACGATGATCGATTATAATCAAAAGTCAGTCATTTGCAGCAACCGAGTAAGCGCTCGATTATGCAAAAATATTTAATCGATTATCAAAAAATTATTTTTCTTAAATAAAATGTGCAAAAATTGATGATATGACTTTTTATTTTACTTTTGTGTTTTTCGGTTACTTCTTACATCTTAAAACTAACCTACACCAAACATAAGCAAGTATAATACTGTTACATAGCTTTTAGAATATTGTATTTAAAAAAATACTGTATTATACGATATATTATGATATATTTCAATATCTGGTAGCCACGATCAATAACATTCAATCGATTATCTTCGATCATCGATCGGTTGGGTTCGACCGACGATCGATGATGAAATTCGAACTGATTCCCATCACTAGGTATACCTGTTCACGGTGCATGCCCATGTAGAGCATGGGGAGAGCGCGCGAGTACTCGAGTCGTTCGTGCGCGGCGTGCAGCGCGGGGACGTGGTGATAGTCAAACAGACTTATCTCTTCCGCCTCGCCGTCGACGACGCTCCACGCGTGCGCGACGGGCGCGTCAAACTTGTGCGACCACAGCACTGCTGCTGCGCCGTCCACCGCCATCACCGTGCCATCCGGCACCCCCACCTGCAGGGAAGAAACGACATTTTAAACTTTTTTCGAAACGAAGTGATCGTTTTTTTTATTTAGTTTCGTTCGTTGTGCTTATTTCTTTTTCTTCTTCTTTAGTTTTTATTCTCGCGATTTTTGCTGATAATAGGAAGTATATTCATTATTTAATGTCGAAGTTTCCTTGTGAATATCGAATTTTACGCTAGGATTAGACAAGTTTGCCCTCATAAGAAAAGTATGTTCACCCTCAGTCTCGAGCAAACACAATACTAGTACTGTTAGATGACTTCAGACATTCTCTCTTTGTATCATCAATTAAAGCATCATAAACCACATTGAAAAACATGTGTAAAACACATTTTTTAACCACATGAAAAGAAAAAAAAAAACGAAACCACTTCGCATCGGTCAACCCTACCTGGATGCTGACGTTGCCGACGGCAACCGCCTCCTCCTCCTCGTCTCCGCACGCGTCCGCCGCGGCCGCTCGTGCACGCTCAGCTCCGCCTGCGCGACGCTGAAGTTCCAGTTCTCGACACCAGAGCGCGCCGCGACCGACCTGACCGTGCGCGTCGTCCGCCGCACGACGACGACGTCCTCGTCCTCGTCCGGTTCCGCGTGCGTCGTGCACCCGGCAGCGCCGCCGCGCGTACAGCACGGCGCCGCTGCGTGACCCGACCCCCACGCCGTCACCGTCTCGCGACCTCCGACGACGACCGTGTCGTCGTCGACGCGGAACGAGCGCGCGAGCAGCGAGTCCGCGTCGAACGGAACCGCCTCGAGGACGCCGTCGTCGTACCGATAGAGGGCGCCGTCGAGCGACGACGAGGCGCGCGGAGAGCATCGGCGCGGCGTCGGCGTCGAGCGTCCACGCGAGGGCGCCACCGCGGCCGACGTCGAGCGCCGACACGCGGCCGTCGAGCGTGCACACGATCACCAGGTGGCGCCCTGTGGCGGCGAAGCAGGCGTCCGGGTTGAGCGCGTGCGGGAACGGCGGGAGGTGGTCGCCGGGGCGTCCGCCGGTGGCGACGGTCGCCAGGAGGATGAGGAGTGCGGTGAGGAGGCAGAGGCTTCTCGCGCGGAGCATCCGGAAGGCTTCATTCGATCGGCGCGCATCCATGTGGTCGTACGGGAGTCTTCCTGGTGGGGAAAACGAACGGTTATAGACGGCGGCCATCTTGTTATCGGTGTCACGATCGTCACTAGCTCAAGGTCATCACCGTTCTGTCTCGTGCGGTGACGATAGATCTACGTTCTGTTACTCGTTTACTTGCACGTTATTCGCAGAGAGTATGTGAGATTTAATCACAAAAATGATAATTACTGCGATATTTCATTAGTTATTAGTTTTTATACTGTATTTATTATTATTCGCGAAAAACGCAATATGCTACATATCTCGATATGCCATACAGGCATGCTTTTAGTTATTTCTCATTAAAAATATAACAGTAAAATTTGTTCATTGCATAAATAAAGCCAAATTTTACTGAAAATACTGCTGAATAGTGAATACTACAATGGTGTTATCCATTGTTGAACCTACTGGTCTACTTACCAATAAACAACCACAGCACCACACATATACATCTATAGAGATCACAGATGTCTCACAACTTTTATCTGCAATTGAGAAAACACACGAACCTCAAAGAGATGATTTACCTAACAATGAATAACATTGCTTTGGTTTGCAACACTTATATTTGCTGCCAGAAACAATATGAATGTGTGTGATCTATTTTAGATAGTAAGATAGACACATATATAGAAAGGAATAACCAGGTTTCAGATCATTAGGCCGACCAAAAAATTACCTTTGGTTTGGGTCACCCGCCCGACTTCACATTTCGGAGTGAAAAATGTGCGACTGCGGTCACTTTTAGAGGGTTTCAAGAAAAAATAAAATTCAAAGATACCGCCTGCCGATCATACATATTCAAATATCNGTGCATACGTCACGAATACACAACAAGAATAATTTCACTTCTAATGCTTTCTCGCGACGTCCACGAGGCATCCAACTTGCGTGCGTGCATAATGCTAATTATCGGGCACTCTAGTGCCGAATTTCGGCGAAAAACATGCCAAAAAAGGCCCTTTCTAGACCTCCTATAATCTCTGGTTTAGAGAGAGAGAGAGCAGAGAGAGAGCGAGGAAGAGTCAAAGAGTCAGAGATACAGACAGATATAGACCGAGTAAGATACGGAGAATCATTAGCCTAGTAAGTTATGACCTGTCTCGCGTTAACCTAGTGTTCGCGCGTACCATGTTATGGAGTTATA
>NW_014579906.1:4669-5171 GCF_000485595.1 Priapulus caudatus | reverse complement strand
TCGCATCATCTCAGCAAATGACACCAAGCCGCGCACCTTTCATACAACACGATGCAACATCGTCGCATCATCTCAGCAAATGACACCACGCCGCGCACCTTTCATACAACACGATGCAACATCGTCGCATCATCTCAGCAAATGACACCACGCCGCGCACCTTTCATACAACACGATGCAACATCGTCACAACATCTCAGCAAATGACACCACGCCGCGCACCTTTCATACAACACGATGCAACATCGTCACATCATCTCAGCAAATGACACCACGCCGCGCACCTTTCATACACCACGATGCAACATCGTCGCATCATCTCAGCAAATGACACCACGCCGCGCACCTTTCATACAACACGATGCAACATCGTCGCATCATCTCAGCAAATGACACCACGCCACGCACCTTTCATACAACACGATGCAACATCGTCACATCATCATGCAACACCATCGCATGTTGCAAGACCGCCGCATTTTTGCAGAACCAACGAGCGATA
>NW_014579906.1:0-289 GCF_000485595.1 Priapulus caudatus | reverse complement strand
TACGTCATTGCAACACGACCACGTAATACAACCATCCAGTGTACTACTGTGCGATACTATAGAAATGCCATCACATTTTACATTACATTTCACTAATGTAGTGCAGAACGTTGTCTGCTAACTTCAAAAGCCATCGCATTTTCTCAGCAACCAACATGACAAAGAATGTTGTGCATTACGTTTGTTGTAACATCATCTCAGCAAAATGGTGTCAGTGTTGTATGAAAGGTGCGCGGCAATGCAACATCGTCGCATCATCTCAGCAAATGACACCACGCCGCGCACCTTT
>NW_014579905.1:21260-23795 GCF_000485595.1 Priapulus caudatus | reverse complement strand
GAGAGAGAGAGAGAGAGAGAAGAGAGAGAGAGAGAAAGAGAGAGAGAGGGAGAGTGAGAGAGAAAGAGAAAGAGAGCGAGCTAGCAAAAGCGAGATAGATAGAGAAGGGGAGAAAGAAATCACTGTGTATTAGGCAATATTTTCCTACGCCCCGCACACAAGCCATAAAAATATGGGCGGCTGCCGCTTCAGAGAGATCGAGGTTAAGTTGATGCGTCCGACAATTTTCCAACACAAATATCGTTCTACCGAAGCATTGTTCGTAGATATAGTCTTAGATATATATCTAGACATAGATTCGTAGATTTCAACATACAATCTTATCACAGTAGATTTGGTAATATGTGCATTTACGAAACAAATGGCAACATTGACGTAAATACATTTTAAGTCCGCAGGCGTATTTGTAATTTGGTGTTCGAAGAATAGAACGAGGAACAAGGGCAAGTTGCCGCCTTAACTGAACGACTTTAGCAATCGTATGAGCAGCGGCGATGATGTCGATGGGAAAGCTAGAGACAGTAATGAGTACCTACAAGTGGCTGAGGGAGAAATGCATATAGAATAGGCTAGCTGAGTATAGAGACACTGAAGTAAGGGAAAGACATATATATATATATATATATATATATATATATATACGGAGATAGATACTGACGACGATGGCGATGCCTCACACGTGCCCCGCTCGGCATGTTGCCGCCTCCGCCGTCGTCGTCGTCTTCTTCTTCTGCGTTCGCGCGAAAAAACCATCTCCATAGAAAAAAACGTGGGGTTCGTAAAATGAGTCAGCCGTGGGCGTGGCTGCGGCGCAGCGGGGTAAGCCTTGATACACGTTTGTAGCGCGGAAAAATTTTCAATATTTTTATGAATAGCGCTCAGATAATGGAAAATACATTATAATAACTGCATTCAATTGAAAGCAGCGTGTATACAGGCGACGATCAAAGATTGGCAAACGTCGGAGGCCGCCTTACGCTAGCCTGCTCATGCAAGCCGCATCCTCGCCCGATGCTCGCACGCGACGCGTGTGCTGCGTGATCTCTGGCTCAATAGAAATGCACACACGCATTGCAATCGAGGCGGTACATGCAGGCACAATATGAGTCGCGCTCTCTCCGTGCAAAACCTCCCCGTACAGGCGCCCCGGCCTTTTAACAGGGCGGTGGGGTGGGGGAGATCGACCTCGCGTTTGTCGATACTCCTCGTATGTTGTTTACGGGACGTGATGCATCTGCTTTCGGTTTTCGCGAAATGTTTAAAAGTTTATGCAATGCTCTCTCGCGATACCTCTCGTCATGTTTTTGGAGAAGCTGGATAATTTTGGGTGAGAAGCTCGTGGTTGCCATATATTGCTGTGTGGCTGGTTATTTGCTCTTGGACTATTTTATGTCGCACTCATGAATGTGTTTCTATTGTATATACGGCCCTCCGCTATCTGGTTTCTCACATTTTCTATTTTATTAGGACGGATATCAATTGAATTATATTAATATATATATAATATATATAATAATATTATCTCTTTCTCGCCCCTCGCCTCGTCTCTCCCTCCTCTTCCTCTTCCCCTTCCCCCTTTTCTCTCTAGCATCTTTACTGCTATATTTAGGGTATTTGATTCGCCGTGCCTTCCCCCCTGCCATGCCCGCCCCCACCCCACCCACCCCTCCCAGCTTATCAATAATCTATCTGCTCTAGCATCGGATTACTATATAGTCACCTTACAACAAGCGCGCCTCTTAAATGTGCACCAGTCTCTGTGCAGACGGAGTTGAGAAAAAGTGAATTTAACCCTTGTGCCGTGGCATTGATCTCGCTGAGCCGGCTAGAGACTGTGCTAACTATTGACAAAATCCGCTCCGACAATGGCGGGTCATTTTGGTCCATTTTCTACAGCATTGTGGCTGACTTTATCGAGAATCGGATTTGGGTAATCGGTCGCCGCCGCGCCGCTCTCTCTCTCTCGTCTCTCTCTCTGCTCTCTCTCTCTCTCTCTTCGCTCTCTCTCTCGCTCGCGGGCGGTGCAGTACGTGAGGCTTGTAGTGGCGAGCATGGAAAAGCCGATACGGTGCCTGGTCGGTGACAAAAGACGTGTGATTGTGGCGCACGACAATGACGGAGCAATTTCGACGGCGAATGGAATTATATCGAATTCGGGGAGCTGCGATGTAAGCCTGCTATATACGGTGGCGGCGGCGTACATGCAGGGACTGCTGATCACATTTTCGGCCACAGAGTTCCTCTGCCCTCTCCTCCTCCCTCTCCTTCCTCTCTCTCTCTCTCTCTCTCTCTCACTCGCTTGTCCTGCGTGCTGTACATATATTATATATATATATATATATATATATATATACTATATATATAAAGGCCTATATATTATATATATATATTATATATAACTTCATGCTATAGCGCGCACATAAACACATACAGCCACAGACGCGCGCGCGCCGTGTGGTGTGTGCGCTGTGTGTGTGTGTGTGTGTGTGTGTGTGTGTGTGTGTGTGTGTGTGTGTGTGTGCTGCGCGCGGCGCA